>NW_015388194.1:180171-203063 GCF_001527695.2 Protobothrops mucrosquamatus | reverse complement strand
AATAAATAAATAAATAAATAAATAAATAAATAAATAAATAAATTTGGGGTCGATCGACCATTTCACGGGGGTCGCCAAGCAAGGCTGTCCGCCATTTTTTTGTCCGCCATTTTTTCCCCTTTTCTGGCGGGTGCCTTACCTCCCTTGGGCTGGGCCAGCTGGTGGTCGGCCTTCTCTGTCTCTGCTGCTTGCCAGCTACGCCTCGGCTGGCGCAGGGGGCGGAACCACGCATGCGCGGCACTACCGGGCAGAAAAAGTCCTCGACTTACGACCGGTTGGGTAGTCCTCGACTTACGACCGGTTTAGTCCTCGACTTATGACCAGTTTAGTCCTCAACTTACGACCGGTTTAGTCCTCAACTTACGACCGGTTGGGGGTCGCAGCATTAAAAAGGTTGAGAACCACTGCTATATAGGCTTATCATATCAAGTAAGGATTCAATTTCAGTGTTTTATTTTGATATAGCTTCAACCATCCACATATAATAGATATTTTTCTCTTGGGTTCTGACAGTTGACATCCAAGTTTTGTTTTATTCAGAATAGGAATGAGCAATATTACTGCGATCAGTGCTTTTTTTCTAAAAAAAAAAAAAGGTGCCGGAACTCACACACATCATACAACCCGCCTTGCCTACCCTACAAGGTTCCATCCAAAAAAGGTGCTGGAACTCCGTTCTGGGCGTTCTATGAGAAAAAAAGCCCTGACTGCAATGATAAACAGCATTAATCCCTCTGAAAAAATATTCTCCTGATATTTACATTTCCAATTCTTTCACCTTTCACCATCAACGTTGTTTTGCCTTTTTTCATAGATTCTTTTACAAACTTCTTTGCACTAATGCCAAATATTTTGAAAGATTTCTGTATCCAGCTCTATTAAAAAATGTCTTTTATAATAAACCCAAGCCATTTGGTTTTTCTTATTTGGAGTTTTTTAGCATCATGTTATCAACCAGCAACTGATTTTTTTTTTGTTCCTTGTGAATTTTAATAGCTACAATACCTTTTTGTTCAGGTGGAAGAAAAAACATTGTTTATAGTTAACTCAAAATCACAGTTGCTAATATATCACTTAACAGCTTGAATATAGTTGATCAACAACTAATTGGTCTTGTGGTTTTCTGCCAAAAAATATAAAACTTTATAGCAATTACCTGCTTCCAAAATTTAAAAGACAACTCTCATATGGGCATCACCAGAGGCATTACAATGAAAACTAGATTGACTATATACTCTATAAACAGTGATGAACCTATTCAGTCAGCAAAAAAATGTCTAGTGTTGACTGTGACTCAAATAATAACTTGAACTAAAATAATAATAAAATCATCAGGTCAGCAGGATATAATCTCAGAAATATTACATTTAATTCTGTGGTAAGGGAAATAATGGGTTTAATGAATTAGATTTGATAAATAGGATGCCTGAAGAATTCTGGACTGAAAACTGTAGCATCATTTAAAATGAAGCAAATATCACAAAATACAAAACGTGAAAAAAGGTCTAATGGCTATGTGTAGGTATATTGAAAATTTGTGAAGAAAGGCACAATGCAACTGAGAAAAAGAAAAATTTTCCCAACTAAGTGCTAAATTCCAGAGAAGAGGTAAAACCACAAAGAACTTCTGATGAATTGCAAAGAAACTAAAAATGACCACCTATATAGCAGTGCCTGCCTCTGGAATAAGATCTTTCCTAGCTCTCAACCTGATGATGTTCTGAAAAGCCTTAAAGATCTGGCTTTGGGGTGGGGTGCCTGGGACTCTCCTATTTGTGGCTATTAGTACTTGTTTTGTTTTTGGATTACCATTGTGATTATTTTGTAGTTATTTCTGTTCTTGTTGTGATTTAACTGTGTGCTGTTTTTATGTTATTTATTGTTGCGAGCCACCTCAACTTGGTTAAAGTTGGACAGCATCCAAATTAAATATATAAATCATGAAATGCAAAATATAATTTAATAATAATACAGAAATTAAGACAGCCTTTTTATGTAAGGTGGGCATGACCAAAAAAACCAAAGATCTACTGGTTAAAGAAGATAACAAAAAAGACATGGTATGAATATACTTCATAACTACTAAATAATTGTTCTTCTCTCACATGCTAATAACATAGCACTCATAATCTTTATAATCCAGACTTGCAGAAGAACTGTAAGAAGTGCAAGCTAGATTCAGCAGAAGTACTCAAGATGAAATTGCTAGAAACTAGTGAAATAATAGGAAAAGCAAATGAGTTCCAAAAAGGGATCTATTTTATGGCCTATACAGGATTTTTGACTATGAAGATCACAATAACTTATTGATCTCTTTTGGCTACCTCATTTTGACTGTTGAAAAATTGGTATGATGACGAGGAATCAATGTTTAGAACAGGATATGGAGCAACTAACTAGGAAAGGGTTTAATGTAAATGCAGAATGTATCAAGAGAAATGTTGGAATATAAGAAAAATAATGTTTTTGAAAAAAACTTCAACCATCTAAATATGATGTTAAACTTTGATGGCTCGGATAAAGTTTGATTAAAGAATCTTTTGCTGAAAGTGAAAGAAGACAGTGCAAAAACTGTCTAAAAATATGACTTTTGAGTATACCAATCCAATGCAAAAGGGCATATAAGAAGCTAAAGATGAAACACACTTTTATCTTCCTAGGTTCCAAAATTAACAAGTAAGGTGACTGTAGCCATGAAACAAAAAGATATCTGTTGTGATGGAAAAAGACTGTGATGATCTAGACAAAATATTAATTACAGGTCCATTAAATTAAAATATTTATAGGTCATCTTTCTGGGTCAAAGCTTCTCCAAATAACTAACCAATGGAAAAATCATCATATTAATGAACTACGTGTGTATAATAATTCCAACAAAGAATCACTATGAATACAATATCAAAATGTTAAGCGTATAATTAGAACCAAATAAAATAACAGCATCAGACAAAAGAGCTGGGCAAACCTAAACAAATATAGCACTGAAGAAATAAGTCTTTATTGTCTGTTTAAAGGATTGCACATTGAGAAGATTTAACTGGAATGCAGTTCGATAAATGTTTTACTGCCATTAAGAAAGATGTATCATAACCCCCACACACAAAAACAATGATAATGATGATAAATAATTTTACAGTATTCATGCACAGACCCTCATTCATATACTGTACAGGTAATCCTCAGGTTATAGAGTCCCAGTTGCCATCATAATTCCACAACACACCATTTTTTTTAAAGTAAGAAGAAGCAGGAGTACTAGGTAAGCAGCGTGGGGGAGGAGGGTACAGTTGGGGAAGGGGGTGCCACAGCCAAGTTAAGCATGTACAGGAACTGTGGGTGGACACATGCTTATGGAGTGCAGGTGGGATCTTGTACTCCATAGTAGTCTCCTTAGCAGAAAATGCAGAGTGCTTACTGGGATGATTTGGGACCTTCACTGCAGCTTCTCCATTGACTTTGTGAGAAGCAAGTAGGGCAGGTTGTAAGAGGGGATCATGTGATGCAGCTCACTGCAATATTGGATAATAGCAGGGGACACTGCAGTGGCCAGTACTCCTTACTAGCACTGATGATGTTACCTAGTTAGGATAATGAAATGTCTGCAAGAAAACAAGCAAGCTCAGAGAGTACCAGGGACACACACACCCCTTTAAGCCCTGTTTTTAGCACCATTGAAACATAGAACAGTTGCTGAACGAATGGATGTAAGCCACAGACTACCGTACTGAAAATCCAAGGGGATGATGTTGATCAAAATAAACCAGCAGGCTCTTTATGTTAGGAAGCTACAACCCAAAAGTTCCTTACATCTTTCAAGCTTTCAAGTTTTCACTCCTTATTTTGGTAGGCAGCAAAACAAAGCCATCTAATCAATATTTATGAAAATGGAGCTCCCGTTTAGAAAGAAGCATTCATTATACCTCCAATTCATATTTATTCAGATGCATTACTTCAATATTCCCCAAGGTTTACTGGTAATTTACAAAAAAATGAACATACAATCCTTTAAACAATGAAACAAATGAAAGATCATTCCTCTCTAACCTAACATCCATATTTTTTTTATTGAAAAGTTTTATAAAAGTTACAATATAAACCCCAAAACCAACCCACCCTAAACCCCCCCTCTCCCTCCTCCACTTCCCAGAGCTGAATACAGGGTTACAAATATAATAATCATAATCTAACTAACATTAACCAACTATATAAATAACCAAGTCCATAATGCGCTTTAACTCCCCTTTAACATAAATATAATAATAATTAAAACATAAACAAATTAGTATCCTAATTATTAAACAATAGAATATCCATATTGTTAAACAATACTAATACTAAAAGTAATAGTATAATTAAAACTAATAAAAATTTCACTATAATAAACTATTAATACTAATAATACTCTAAAATTTACTCATAGGCTAAATGGAACTTTTTAGTCCCATATTTATTCTGAATATAATCTATCTTTCTTGTGAGTGATCCTTCAAATAGGCAGAAATCTTAGCCATTTCTGCTAAATTTGACACTTTAAGCGTCCATTCTTCTATAGTAGGCAAGCAATCTTTCTTCCAATATTGCCCTACTAATAATCTTGCAGCTGTTATCAAATTCAACATCAAGTTAGTTTCTTTAGTATCACAATCTGTAATAACACCCAAGAAAAATAATTGTGGAGTGAACTTTATCTTTCTCTTGAAAACCTAACATCCATATTAATTGACTTATTCCTTTTTTTAAAATCATGATTAATGAAAAGCCCTGAGAAACAGCTCTGTGGTGTTTGCCTCCCAAAATGCCTACAAAGTCTATGCTCTTATATGGAAGAGAGACTTAAAATGCAATGTACAAATTGCCGATGGCCAAAGACTACAATTAAATTATTGCTAAGTAAATTTGGCTACACTATAAAAACGATATTATAACTTACAGGCAAATAAAGGAGTGTACTTAATTTAGAAATATATTAACACAAGCAAGTTAGTGTTAGCTCACCAAAGAACTCAAGTATTTTCATTAACACCTTTGCATTATTATTCTCACCTAAACCAGTATGTCGCTGTTATGAATAATGATTTTAAAAACCTCAGAACAGTGTTTTAGAAGCACACATTTTCTCTTCTAAACATTCCCTGAAGGTCTAATTATGAGAACCTACCATCAAGTTGCAACTGGTGAATGTGGGCTAGGATCCTTACCTAAAATCCAGTGCACTGGATGAATAGATTGTGCTTGCATTGTAGTTTTAGGCTGATGTAGCATCACAAAGGCACCTGGTAAAAGGAAACACGTTCTTCTAGAACTTACAACTAACATGCCTTTGTGTTTCAGCCATTAAAAGCCTGCAGGTGCCTCAACTCCATATTACAACTGCAAGCATCAAACCTATAAGTAAAACAGGATCTCAAGGGAGAGATCTGAGTCTCTGGCAGCAATAACTGCAACAAAACATTTCTGGTACTGTTGATCTGTCCTGTCCTGTCAGCTTGGGCGAATTTTAGCCCATTCCTCCTTTCAAAACAGCTTCACCTCAGGGAAGTTGATGGGCTTCCTCACATGAATTGCCTGCTTTGGGTGTTTCCACAATATTTCCAAGGGATTGATTTGGTCATTTGAAAACATTAAATTTCTCTCTTTTAACCATTCTTTGGGCATACAACTTGTGCATTTTGAGCTGTTGCATGATCTTGAGCTTCAGTTCGTGGACAGATGCCCTGACAAATTCCTGTAGAATATGCTGGTATAATTCAGGATTCATAACTTCATCAAAGATGGCAAACTGTCCTAATTCAAAGGCAGCGAAGCAGGCCCCAAACCACGATACTGCCGCCACCATATTTTATGGGATAAATTTCTTATGCTGAATGCAGCGTTTGCCTTTCAGCAATCATAACTTTTTTCATTCAAACTAAAAAGCTCTATTTGGGCCTCATCCATCCATTCTACCAACAGCTTTATAGCTTATCCACACAGTCTTTTGCAAACTGCAGAGGGGCAGCTATTTTTATTTTTTATTTGGAAAATAGTAACTTTCACTTTGCAACTGTGCCATGCACAGCAATGTTGTTCAAGGTTGTTTTGATGGTGGTCTCACAAACATTGGCAGGCAGTTGTCAATGCAAGAAAGGCTTTGGGTTCTTTAGACATTGCCCTGGGTTTCTTTGAGACCTCCAGGAGTGTGATCCATCTTGCTCTTGGTGTAATCTTGATTGACTGACCACTACTAGGAGAGTAAAAATGGGGTTGAATTGCACATGTATTCCATCCGTACATGATCAACCTAATGGTGGGCTGCTGAAGTTCAAACTCTTTGAAAATAGCTTTGTAATCTTTTCCAGCCTGATGAGCATCAACTGCTTTTCAGAGGTCCTCAGAAATCTCCTTTTCTCCAGCTATGACACACTTCTACATACCTGTGATGTGAAGATCAGACTTTGATAATAAACATGCAAAATTCCATTTTTTAAATAAGGCAAGATGTGCCTCACTGATGCCTGATTATCATTCCATTTATTGAAACACCTGACTTCAATTTCCCCTCCAAATATATATAAATAAAAATGTAAATGTTCGTTTGTTCAAAATCTTAACTCTCCAAAAGTTCACCAATTGCTTTGAAATTTTGACACAATGTTGCATTCGAATACGCGCTTTTTTATATACCTACTATTATATAGATATCACACCTGTGACAGGTAAAAACATGCTTTTTTTGAAAAACAGTGCCATCTGTTGGACGTAAAAGCAACACAAACGTGCACTTTCTCTTTTCTTTCTTTTCCATTTAACCAGACTGAGCCACAGCAACGTGTGGTCGGGTACAGCTAGTAATCTAATAATCCTAGAAGTTCACATGCTTTTGCCACACATAAGTATTTTTGGATTATTATTATCCACAATAAATAAATATTGAGATCAAACAATATCAGATTAAACAATACTGGTTAATAGCCTGAGTGTAGAAGGTAATTTTCTTCATTTTTCACACTGGGATGATCTAACAGTGCTAAGAAGATAATTAGAATGGGTGGAGATAACCACATTGTGTTGGAAAAGCAGTAGTGCTCTGTTTATACCATCTCCTCATCTTCATGTACAGACTGATGTATTAAAATATCTTTAATTTTCAGTTTCTCCAATGTCAGCCTATTAGAGAAAATGAAACAAAACAAAATTCCCTCCACTAAATATCCAAGTGGTTCTTCTCGTTCCATGAAAATGCCAAGCAAGCACCTTGAAGCCATAGAATGCCCTAAAAATGCAAAATCCAAGTGCAAATGCTGAATCGGCTTTATTTCTGTTCTCAGAAAA
This sequence comes from Protobothrops mucrosquamatus, assembly GCF_001527695.2. NCBI lineage: Eukaryota > Metazoa > Chordata > Lepidosauria > Squamata > Viperidae > Protobothrops > Protobothrops mucrosquamatus. Next base: position 195,752 of record NW_015388194.1, on the reverse strand, counting down.
GCAGCACAGCCATCAAGACAATCTGGCCATTTAGTAAGAACCTGGAGGCTGCCACAGTGAGTGCTGAACAATCAGTTCAAACCACAGAAAAATTAAAGGTGTACTTAGCAACGGCTAATCATAATTCTCATTCTCATGTTAGATATTGCAGGCTACAAATCACTCTGAATGCAACTGACTGAAAACAGATCAAGATCAGAGATTTTGAGGCCTAATCCAAGAATGACATAAAACAATCTAGCGTCTAGCCAAAGTTCAGTTCCTTATTTGCATAATCCTATCGACAGAATCTTGTCAGACTAACCTAATACTACCCCAACTAACAGATATGTATACCTTGGGAAATTCTAGAAAGCGGCTATTCTTAATCTCTTCCTCTTCCCACAATCCCAGACCATGCTGCCTTTTGTCTCGCCCCAACCACACCCCTTGGAATATGCTTCCTGCTTCCCGGGAACCTGCTGCATTATTGTAACCCATTGATGGGTTTTACAAGCTCCATCAAAAGAAGGATCCCGTTTGAAAGCAATATTTTACTATCACAAGAAATAAGAAACTATTTCTTGACTTGTGAATGGACAGAATGAATCAGTTGTATGACACCAGAAGTCAGCTGATGGGACCAAGAGAGGCCTAAAATGTAATCTCCATTTTCAACAATTATCATATTATGCGTTTTAAAGGCTCCATCACATATTCCCGTTTATATGTATTAGGACTTATATTAGGTTCTCTCTCAGAACAACAAATCTGCAATGTAGGTTGGGCTGAAAAAAGATGATTGTCTCAAACCCACTCAGTAGTTTCCTGAATGAGGGGGACTTGAACCCGAGGTGTTTTCAGCTCTTATCCAATACTTGAGCATAACATTATAAGTACCGTATGTATTTTATCCTGACTAACAGTAATAAATAATACATCCTGGTTTACTAAAGTGATGATGCTCTAGACAAGGCATGCATTCCGTATGATTTAAAAGGTTTCCCTCAAGCTTATGGACTGAGAAGCAGGTGTTATATATGACAGCTCTCCGTTTGATACTAACATAGTCATTCAATTTCAAACATTCAATGCCCAAATGGGCTATTAAAAGGATAAATATGGTTGGGCAGAGATGACACCCTAATCTTCTTGGTAGTGAAGTTATAAATAGTGGGGCACACAAAACAAAGCAATAAATAAATAATAAGAACCTTCAACTCTGGAAAAGAGAAATTAGAATTCCTGCATTATCAATAATTAACCATCAATCTCTCAGGGCGAGACTGAGATTGAATCTTCAAATCTTCAAATCTTCCACTCTTCCTCACAAACAGCTGTCACAGACCACCCTGGAACTATGATAGGCAACTAGGCACAACTATACAACTGTCTGATGCAAGGTCAAGAACAAACTTGGCCTGTATGGAAATTGATAAATAGATTATGTAGGAAGATCAAAGGACAGTCTAAGAAAATAGGGCTTCCCTATCAGGGGTATCAAACTCAACTTCATTGAGGTCGGCATCAGCATTATGGCTGCCCTCATAGGACCAGTTGCTGTCCCCTTCTCTCCCTCAGGCCTGCCCACAGAAGCCTCTCCTTGTCAACCTCCACTCGAATAGCCAAATAAAGACAGCTACATGCCTTATTATTTTTATCTTGTCACTCCTCTCCTCCCTATCACCTTCTCTCCACTCTCACTCCTCCTCCTTCTCACCATAACCCCTCCTTTTATATTCTCTCCTCTCCTCCCCATGAGTTCACCCACTGCCCGGCTGGCCTTTTCAGGCAGCACTCATCATCTGGAGCTGCGTGCACTGATTCTGGGGTCCCACTAAGCCTCGCAGCTCCAGCTGACTCTTTCCCTGAAGACTGCATATGGCTGCTGCCCACCCTGAGACCGCTGGAAGCCCAAATCAGCTGGAGCCACGTGCACTGATCCCGAGCCTCAGAAGAGCCCCAGTAACACCATAGTTCCAGTTGACTCTCCACCTGAAGGCTGCTTACAGCTGCTGACCATCCCTCATGATGCTGGAAGCCCCAATCAGCTGCAGCCACGTGCGCCGATGCTGGGGCCTCAGCAGAGCCCCAGCAACACCGCAGCTCCATCTGACTTTCTCCCAGGCCTCTCTGGTGCTGCTGCCACTTCAGCTCACCCTCCCACTGCATACTCAATCACCTCCTACTACTAGTCTGCTTGAGGGCCAAATCTAAACACATCACGGGCCAGATGTGGCCCGCAGGCCTTGAGTTTGACATATCCTCTATAGAAGATACCACTGTGTGACTGTGGAGAAGAACAATCTGTCTCATATAAGCCATGGTGCATACAATGTCCTTCAACGTATACAGAGGAAAATGCTGTCAATGTGGCCCAATACTGGGCGAATGTCATTTGGTTGTAATCCCATTTATTTTATATATATTTTTACTTGTGCTATATTTTTATGACATATTTTTACCTATTTTATTTGCTCAGCATTGAATGTTTTATGTCTATAATTTGAAGGTGCTTCTGACATGAATAAAGGAAGAAATAATTAGTTAGCTCCTTATAGGAAGAAGCATTTGGGGAAAGGCAGAAATAAGCTATGATTTAAAATATATAAACAGTTTAGTGAGGCCTTTGGTGTAACCTGGTGTATATAACTCTAATCCAATAGATTGCTTTACCTCATAAATGGTTGATACTTGAAACACACAGTTCATTCCATTCTAATAGCAATAGTTAAATGGTTTCAGCAGCAGGTTGTATTTAATATACAATCGTTATCGTAAGTTCCACAACAGTGAATAAGTCAAGGAGGGAAATCATTATTGAGTTACAAAGCAGTCCTGCAAGATGACTAATGCCCTTTACAGCCACATGCTCCAAAGTTTCACACATCAATTATGCAGCTATTTTTGTCTTAAAAAACATGTGGGCATACAACATCTTCCCCACCACCCACATCCCCTTCTATCATTTGTGCAAGATGCCATCTGTATGAAGAACCTCAATATATTATCCGGGAAATCAAGTCCATGTTTTATTTGGTTAGTTACTCTCAGTAACAGATTTGACATAATAAAGCATGTTGCACTCCAATTAGCTTTTCTGACAGCTTTCCAAGGAAATATAAATACCAATCAATATAAACTCAGAACCTTTTACTCTTTCTACCATACCCACCTTTTGTGTGTATATATCCATATATAATATTGCAAGTTACCTGTGTGTGAATTGGCAGCCAGATAAATTTAATAAATAAAATAAAATGTATGTGTATGTGTATATGTATATGAATAAGCCAGATAAGTATATGTGTAGTGTGAAAAAGGCATTGGCAACTGGAGCTAATTTTCCATTTTGTAAAAATCAGAGTCAATCGCATTTGCCTAATGTAATATGTTGTCTACAAGAACTCAGCTTCATATTAAACATATTGCTCCAGGAGATCACAGTACATTTGATTTTGTTTGATTCAGCAAACTAAAACAGCCACTGTAGATATTTAGGTAACTGACAGATTAGCATAATTCTTCTTGAACCTAAGCCAATTTAGAGAACAATGAATATATAAATTACTTTAATGTCTTCTAGCTAGGGATTAAAAGTCAAAGGAAGTAATGTTTATGAATACATGACCAAATCAAGAAGGAACACATCCCTGATGAAACTACACAATTCTTATGGCGCTAGCTATAGCAATAGCACTTAGCACATATACCACTTCATAGTGCTTTACAGCATTCTTTCAGTGGTTTATAGAGTCAGCATATTTCCTTGAAAAATCTGGCTCCTCATTTTATGGACATCAGAAGTATAGAAGGCTGAGTCAACTTTGAGCGGGTCAGGATCAAATTACTGGCAGTGGGCAGAGTTAGCCTGCAATACTGCATTCTAACCACTGCACCACCATGGCTCTGTATCTATGCAATCATCTTTTTTATAAATTTGCTTTTATCATGCCTGTTTGCATATATACAACACCATGCCAATGTAAAATGAACCAATTGATCACTTCTGTCTCTGAATGCAGCAGAATCTCCAATCAGCTTTTATTCCTAACAACCAAGCTGGAGTGAACTAATCTTGCAATTTTGACCTATTGAGATTGTACAGTGACATAGTGATGGTTATATACAATCACGTCAATGGCAAGCACATAGATTGTCTGCAGGAGAGTCAGTCCCAACTTGGCCCTTCTTCTAATGGTGCACCCATCACTGCTATAACTGAGTTCATCCACCTTGCCACACAGGCATAACTTCCAAATAGGATATCAATAATTACCATTTGTGAAAGAAAGCAAAAAAATGAAAGCATTGACATATATTCTAAATATCATGTGTAGGTACCGAGAATTAGTCCATTCAGAGACTTAGCCCTCCAGTAACCAAATAATGAAGCATCAAACAGAAAGATCAGTAATCTCCATAGCAATTTTATCCATGGGCAGATGTGTGTGCCTCTGTATATGTATGCACTTACATTTACCTATTTGTTTTGAGTACATGTGTGTGAGAGAGATTATGTGTCAAGAATATATGTTTTGATTTCTGAAAAGTAGTTGGTTTATTGTATTTTGTACAAATATACAATTTATATTTAAGACTATGATTCCATTTCCTGTCTTGTTCTAAGACTGTTGATTTTATTTTAACCATTCCAGTTTGTTTTCTCAGAAACAACTTATGACTACTCATTATTACTTTAGAAAATATTTTATAAATAGTCAATCTCCCACCGCCAACATACCAGAGCAGCTACTTTGTAAGCATACCTATAAAACATTGTCCAAATTCTAAAAATAACCCCAGCTCAAAAAGATTGCTATTGATTGTACTATCTGTAATTAGACTAGATATTGTCATAAAAACATGATTTACTTATACACACTGTTTTGAACCTACAGTACATTGAATGACTTGTTGTAGCTCTGAAAATGACATATAAACAAAAAATTATTCTGGAGTATAACCAGTGGTGGGATTCAAATATGTGAACAACTGGTTCTCTGAGTGGATGCCGCTTCTGGAAGTCCATTCTGGGCCTGGGCAACAAAAAATTAGCTACCGGTTCTGCCAAAGTGGTGCAAACCAGTTGAATCCCACCACTGAGTATAACCACTGCTCAGAGTTACTACTGTAAGATGGGCGGCCTTATACTGTAAATTGTTTAAATAAATACATGTACAAGTAAATAAGTATTGTAAATAAATATATACAGTTATTAGTCATTTTTGTTATGGAAGAACTGGTCTGCAGTTAAGAGGTCTGGACTACATCAGATAGTTCTTCATTAATTGAAGTGGAATTTCTATTCTGAGATTCCTCCAATTTCTCTAGCTATTGTTACGATAAACAAAAGGAAGAACTTCTTACGACTACCACTTATGTCTAAATCTCAGAGCCACGTACACAGAAAATAGAGTTAGATAACAAGATGTCCACAGTATCTTGCTATTCTCCTGAGTTAGAGGTTGCAGTTCCTTGCGGGGGTGGAAAAACAGGGAAAGGTCTTTTAAATATTTTTTTTTCAAAAATTTTATTCAGGAGGATATTAAACAAGCAAAACTAATACAACATCCTAGCACAGTGATGGCGAACCTTTTAGAGACCGAATGCCCAAACTGCAACCCAAAACCCACTTATGCATTGTTGGGTGCTGGGTGGGCGTGGCCCATTGGGTGGGTGTGGCCCATTGGGTGGGCGTGGCTACGGTGGTAACAGCAGACTGGGTAGGACTAAAAAGTTCAATCAATCAATTCCAACTTTGCAAGATCTTTTTTTTCCCGTGAGAAGTTTAAATTGACTGATTGATTGAACCTTTTTTTTTTTTACATGGCAGCCAAGGCCTAAAGCGAAAAGGTTTTATAAAACCCAGCTGAAGGCCTAGGACTGGGCGACGGCACGCATGCCCACAGAGAGGGCTTTGAGTGCCGCCTATGGCACCTGTGCCATAGGTTCGCCACCACTGTCCTAGCACAAAAATACATAAAAATAATAAAATATATTTGTATTCTTTTTAAAAAAATTAAAAGTGAAGAAAAAAACAAAAGAAAAGAAAAAAGGAAGAAAGGATTACAAGAAGAAATTTCCCTCTTCATCCCCAGCAAGTATAGTCAACATTAAAATAGCAGTAGCAATAGCAATAGCACTTAGACTTATATACCGCTTCACAGCGCTTTACAGCACTCTCTAAGCAGCTTACAGAGTCAACACACTGCCCCCAGCAATCTGGGTCCTCCTTTTACCGACCTCGGAAGGATGGAAGGCTGAGTCAACCTTGAGCTGGTGAGGATCGAACTCCTAGCAGTGAGCTGAATTAGTCTGCAATACTACATTCTAACCACTGCACCACCACGGCTCCAGTGAATACAATGAAAAACCTATCTGTATTTTAAAGACAACCAAATACTTCTTCATTCCACATCTCATTCATATTCCATAAACCCAATGGTGGATCTCAGCCGGTTCGCACCACTTCGGCAGAACCAGTAGCTACTTTTTTGTTGCCCAGGTCCTGAATGGACTTCTGGAAGTGGCATCCACCCAGAGAACCCGTTGTTCACATATATGAATCCCACCACTGCATAAACCCATCTCTAAATCTTATTACTTAAAGTCTTATTAGCCCCTTATTAATAAACCAAAATCCAGTAAGGAACGGTTAAGAGAAACATCATTTTATATATTTATATCTGGAGACGTCTTTTAAATTTTAATGTGAATGGGAGATAGCAACTGTTATCTTTGGAAGGCTCAGTGACAAACCAAAAGAGCATCTTGACACTTGTGTCTAATTATAACATGTGAAGTTGCTTCACACAACTGTGGTTTCTGCTCCAAATGCAGAAGGGGCCTGTCGAGGATTGGAACCAGTCCAGATTCACCAAAACGTCCATGGAGAGAATTCATGCAGAGTGGCATATGGAAGCAGCTTCTCAACAAATATTATGTTTTATATGTTCAATCTCTCTCTTATGCCAAGCTAGGCTACTGATAGCTCAGAGTTATGAAAATACACCTGTTTGAGTGAGGGCTGTACGTTCCCCCATAGAGGGATGCTCAGGAATGAGGTGAAAAAAGTTAAGATGGTGGATCACAATCATGTGATTGCCTCCCTGCCCCTTTTCTATGCTGGTCATGATGGCTGGGGAAAATAGTCGACTCCAATTGCATAGTTGTGACCACAATTTTGACTTCTCTGATGACATCCCTGCAGATACACATTTCCCCAACTCCTCTTCCGTCTTGAATATAGCAGTAAGGTTAGGAATTAGCTATGTCACCTAAAGCCAAAGCTGATTAATTTGAAGTGTGGCTTATTGAAATCAACCTCCTTTATAAACTTTATAAACTCCCTTATAAACTCTTGCTTAAAATAGACTTGTCTCATATAAGATTAACCCGAGTTCATCCAAAGTTGAGGAAAAAAACCTGAGGTGCTAATATTCTAAACAGAAGGAAGGAAAATCTTTACAATAATAATGGAAAGCAGGAAATGTGGAGGAAAATGTGCCAATCCAAAATTATGTTGATAAATTAACCAACATTGCAATATTCATACATGTAATAAACACTGCAGTATTCTGTCTTACATTGCGATGATTGAGGGAGTTACATTACAGGAACCAATTTTAAGCAAATCATGCAGTCATAAGTCTGAATCATGCGGTTGTTAAGCAAATCACACAATCAAATCTTAATCCATTCTCCCTAATGGGCATTTTTTGCCAGAAATGGCAAAAAAAAAAACCTCACAAATCATGGTCACAGGTCCCTCAGAAATGTGAGGGGGTAATGTGTCGGGCTGAACAACATTTTATGAGAGCTGGAAGCCATAAAGCATCCTTTCCCAGGCCATCATAACACCAAATGAACAGTTGTTAAATGACTGATTGCAAGTCAAGGACTATGTGTACCTTAAAACAAATCCACATCTGACTAGAATTGCATAGATCATTGTTCAATTGCGTTCCAAACCAGCTCGCCATCTGTAATTGTGTCTTGTGTGTGAACAAGGCGCATATTCCGGTGCCTTTACATCTTTTGTAGAAATGCTTTCCAGAGAGCTATATTTAGCATCTGAGACTACTTTTGTTACAATGATTTAGTGCAGCCATAAACCCAGCTTAATAGCCAAAGAAGGTCAGATTTACAGCTGTTTTCTTTACTGAAATGGCTAAGAGTAGTTGTGAATCTTCTGCCTTATATTAAACAACTCTTTATAATGCTTTGCTTGTATAATTTATAACACTAGCCAACAATAGTGTTATAGCAGTTTTGAAATACTGAACACCCTCATTTTGTATGCCATTTCTAGAATATGGTGTATTTTCTTTATTCTTTCTCTTCTATATTCAGTCTCTTAATGGTTTTTTTCCATTATCACTTTCCAGAAAATTACAGAAGCTTTCAAAAGAATCCATTTACATGGCGTTTTTCAGACACATATCCCCAAGAGATCAGTTTTTTTAAAGAATAAAACAATTAAAATGCACGTATCAAGAGTATAATGAACTGAAAACCTCAAAATTATAAGAGCAGGCTAAAATAGGAAAACCCTTGGTATTTATTTTTTATTCTGTGTGTGTGTGTGTTTGTGTGTGTTGTGCACATGTACCGTCACATGCATATGCTTCAAGGGAGCACGTGCACCCAGGGCAATTCCATTATGAACATTACATGAAGTAATCTCAACAACAAACATTTTTGTTGAGTCATGCCGGAAATGGTAATTAACATATGGCAGCAGTATTGTTTGCTCCTTCAAACTATCTGTCAAGTACAGAGAAAAGTTTTACTAGAGTTATACAGTATATAAGGACAGATTTCAAAGGAAAAAGAAAGAAAAACAAAACAAAACAAAACAGTAAACCAGAGAAGCCGGTTCAAAATTGAAAACTGGAGTGATTAGAAATCAAAAGAAATACAAACAGGAACCCTTCAAGATGAAATGTATTTGAACCTATTAAACTGATTAAGAGTTATTAAATTTTAATGATGGACAATGACTGAGGTCCTGGAACATTTGCTGGCTCAAAGAAAATTGTTAGGGGCACAAACATTTTTTGTTTCCTAATGTGCTTGTGGCAATACTTACAGGGGGAAAAGGGCTACATGTTTTTCTTCAATATAATCCAAGATTTTCTTTTTTTGTGAACAGCCTTTTAAAGGATATTGTTAAATTAAGGTACAATTCTTGCTATTTTCTTTCTCTTTCTAATTTTTTCTGGCTACCTCATTGTATATATCTTCTCTGTTTTTATTGTGTCAATGTCCTTGGATCTCAATGAAGGAAGTGGAGGGGGAGTTAATTTTCTAAACAGATTAAATTTAAAAAGTGCTAAGAGAAGCATCTTTATAGCACTACAGAATTCTGGTGCTATAATGAATATTTAGAATGGAACCAATGAAACATCACATACAGATATGATTAATTTCAATGACAGCAAGGCAAAAATTCTTATTATATTTAATGACAAGTGAAGTAATGATTGTAAAGACAAAATATCATGCTATTTTAGTAGCTATTTCAATTATTAAACAGCAGTAAAGCCAGCAGTATACATTATTATTTTTATTCCCAAAGTTGGATAAAAGTAAACTGCTAGAATTGGGGTTTTTTTTGTTTCCCAAGTAATTATTTATAATTCATAACAAATAACTCCTCTTAGGTAAAGTTATATTCAGCAATAGTTGTTCCATAGATACATGTTATTGAAAAACAACGTTTAATTCGTTTATTTTTTATGTTCCTGTACCACAAATATTATGTAGAATGAATGGAATCTACAATTGCAGTAATAGAAACTGTAAGTGTTCTACAAAATATTTAAGGGAGAAAAATACTACTCCTTTTAAATTTCCAATGTGTAATCAAACAATAATTCTATATGCTAAAAACAGCCATCAATCTAGTCTAAAGAAAAACATACAGTTGTATTGTATCCTAGCACCCTGGAATGATGCTCAGATATTTATCTTGTATCATACAAGGGGCTTACCATACATAGCTAGCAATTTTCATTACACCACCAGAATAAAATGCATGTTGATAATGTGGCAAAAATAATTAGGGCAACATTCCATATACTCACTGACATAACTGCAAACTAATTTACTATAAGCATGCACTGTATCTTTTTCTATTCAATAGAATACTTGTCTATTGAATCAGACCTTTGGTCCACCTTAATATTATCAACTGAACTTCCTTGATGACTGGCATGAATTCATAAATTCATTATTATATGGTTCCCCGAAGTACAGATACTCCTCAACTTAAAACCACAAATGGAGGGCTGGGTAGCACAAGCAAATGACAGCAAATGATTTAAAAGCCATCCATCAACCCACCCCAATCAACATCTAAAAAGCCACACACAACAGACATTATAAATACCACACATAGAATAGCACACATTCTTCTAGAGAGAAGTTCCCTGAAGATGGGCTCCAGCACAAGTCCCAAAAGCTCAGAAGACAAAAACCCTGGTCCCAGTGACCGACCCAGATGGGATCCTGTAGCACCAAAATTAACCTGAGGTACAGGTATTGCTGTCTCTGAAGATCTAATATCGAATTAACAGGTGATGGAATGAGATGTTGCAAATCATCACAAGTCACAGTAATCACCTTTCCCCAGAAACCTAAATCCGGGCAAACACTGTCTCTAGAAAGTTCACCACTAAAAGGAAAAGAAAGAGTATTGACAGGAAAAAAAATGGAAATAGTCCCAAACTGGTATTGAAGTTATATCTGGTCTTCATTTAGCAATCACAATTGGGACTGGCAACGTGGTCATTAAGTACGGAAATCGCTAAGTGAAACTGTGATTAGGTTTATGATCTTACTACAGTTTTCCTTTGCTTTATAGACATGTGAAGGTTGCAAATGGGAGGGTCAGTTGTAAGGTTACTTTTTCATCACTGTTGTAACTGCGGACAGTCATTAATGAAACTTAAACAAGAACTAACTGAAATTACTTATCTGTTCATGAGAGCTCTATGACTTCAGAAAGCTGAAATTCATAACCATTTGTGTTTCTTCTTCTCAGGGCGAAAAGAGATTAAAAGCTGTGATTAGAAAAATATCAATTTCTGCAAGACTCTTCCTTGGCACTGCTTAACAAGTACTCCACAAATCTTTATGTCATAATTAAGGCTAACCTTTATGGTATTGAGGATTTTTCTTTGTTTCTTTTTTCTTTGGGGTAAAAGATTAAACTGGATACCTCCCCTGGAATCAATCAACAGAGGGAATTGTTTGCTCTTTTTTCATTAGCTCTTGGTTCTTAGGATGCCACACTTTCCATTGAAGAGTTGAACCAACGCATGGAGCAGGAGAAGAACCGTTCTGAAGCCCGCTTTTAAGTAGAAATGCTAAAGGCTCAGAGAAAGGGGTGGTGGTAAAGAGAGAGAGCTTGCTTTCCCATTGTCGAAACTCTTGCACAAATTTCCTGAGATTCCCCCCTCTGCAGACTGGTAGCTTACAGTTTCGGTGACACAACTCCAAACTGAGCAAAAGAAGAGGACTTGAACAGCCTAGGCATCTGGTTTTCATAGCATTTGACTTTTTAAAAAGTGACAAATGAACTGCATGTATAGGAAGTCCTCGGCTTACAACCACAGATAGGACCAGAATTTCTGTTGCAAAGCAAGGAGGCTGCTACACGGGTCATGTTTAATTTTACAACCTTTTTTTTTTGCTGCAGTTGTTAAGCTGCGCAGTTAAGTTAAATGAATCACTTGGTCATTAAGTGAATCCAGCTTCCCCAGTGGCTTTGCTTGTTGGAAGCTGTCTGGAAAGGTTGCAAATGATGATCACATGACCCTGGGACACTGCAACTGTTGCCAAGTGCCAAATTTTGATCATGTGACTGTGGGGATGTTGTGACAGTGAGAGAACCAGACATAGGTTACCTTTTTCAATGCCATTGTAACTTTGAATGTTTGCTAAATGAATGGTTGTAAGTCCAGGTAGTAATGTTACTACTTTGACACGGATCGAGAAAATAGGCTGCCTTTTGGCTTTTTGTGTTTCCTGTCAGTGAGCTTTATCAGCTTCTATAGTCCTCTCAGCATTTTGAGATCAGCTACAGTAAGGAATACAGATTGGTTCAGAACTCTGTCCAAGGACTGGAAGGCCGATGGCCTTCTCTATACATCTTTTCAGGTGTCAAAAGAGTTTTTATCTTGGTCTCAAAGTTAAAAGATTCCCCGTGTCTTTGTCTCATAGTAAAAATTTACAATCTCCTAGTCATCCACTGAGCGCAAAAGAATTGAGGCCTTTGAACTATGGTGCTGGAGAAGACTCCTGCGAGTCCCCTGGACTGCAAGGCGATCAAACCGGTCAGTCCTAGAGGAGATCAACCCTGACTGCTCTTTAGAAGGCCAGATCCTGAAGTTGAAACTCAAGTACTTTGGCCACCTAATGAGAAGGAAGGACTCACTGGAGAAGAGCCTAATGCTGGGAAAGATTGAGGGCAATATAAGAAGGGGATGACAGAGAATGAGGTGGCTGGATGGAGTCATTGAAGCAGTAGGCGTGAGCTTAAATGGACTCCAGAAGATGGTAGAGGACAGGAAGACCTGGAGGAATGTCCATGGGGTTGCGATGGGTCGGACACGACTTCGCAACTAACAACAAGTCATCCACATTGCCCTTCTTTGAACCTATGCCAGTTGTCTGAATCTTTTCAAAGTATGGTGCCCAGAACACAATACCGTACTTGCAATGAGATATGACTACTGCAAGATAGTACTTATACTTTCCTCTTCTGAAGACCAAATGGGATCTGAATAGCTTGCTGTTGTCTACTAAGCAGCTTAACAGAAGACAAATGACTATTGTCTGTCTTTAACTCGTTTGTCGGTCAACTATTGAACTGAGTCCTAACACTGATTTGATGCACTCCATTGCCCAGAATGCACTTTCTCTGTAACTGGGTGAGGGAATGCTCTGAACTGTAAAAAAAAATAAAAATGGCACTATGGTTTAAGAGGGAATGAGAAAAAGTTGAAAATAAATTCTGTTCTTCCATAGCAAAAGCTGGTATCGGATCAAAAAGTATTTGGGTGAATTGAATACCAGTTGGATAAAACCAACTGAGCTTTTGTTACAATATAGATAACTGTTGCTCTGTTATCAAATATTTTTTTCTACAATTTTGCTTCTGTTCTTTTACAAGACACATTTTATTATACTGAAGTCCTGTTCCTCAATATAAGTCCATGTGACCTGTTCTAAAAAAAGAATATTTTCCACTTCTTGCACAACTGGAACAGATATAAACAGTAGCCAAACTGCAATGCAGAACTATGCAGCAGTATACAGAACTCAGTTTCAAAGGTTATTTTAAATCTCAGTAACATACCCATATAGTATTAAGGAACACTGACATAATTAAACAAATTTTGTAACATCAAAGAGACCATTTTAAACTGTATTTGCTTTCTAAAAAGACTTGGGATTTTTTTCCTCCTGCTGGAACTAAATTTCAGAAATGTGATTACTTTAAGATGGGTGTCAAACTGCCGGCCTGCGGGCCAGATGCATCATAGCGAAACCACGCCCACCCCATTGCCAGCAATAGCAAAAAAGTCATGTTACATCACACCACGTCACGTGACGTTGTGAGTTTGACACCCCTGCTTTAAGAGACCCTAATCACACCTCTGCCAAAGAAAAGACATTTTAGGAAAGAAGAACATTTCAATGCAGAAATAAAGATATGGATTCTTATGCAAACGTATTTCTGATACATTCAAAAGAGTGATAAAATTGGAGGATTATTTGGACATTTAAAAATCTAAATGTGAACCTTTATCCTTTTATTTATTTATTTATTTATGAAATGCATTTGCTGCCTCTGTCTGATGATTCGAACTGTTCAACAGCTATGCTTTTCATTTATAAAAATGAAAATTAATACTGAGCCAACACACACACACACACAAACACACATGCACACACACACACACACACACACACATACATACATACATACATACTGGCCATATAAATATGTTAAATAAATACTGACAATGTGGTTATGATTATGAGGAAGCTAAAGCTTGAGTCAAAAATTGAGATGAAGACTGGAGGAAGAACAAGAACACTCTTTGATATGCTGACGATACATCTCTCAAAAACCAAAGAAGGCCTAGAACGTCTGATCAAGAGAAACAAAGAAGAAGGTGGGAATTTTAGTCTCTTTCTGCACATCAAAAAGGCCAAGCTTATTCATTGACCCACTGCAAGGAATGGAAACATCAATATAGAAATTGATAGTGAAGAGATAAAATGTGTGGAAAAATTCACTTTCCTGGGATCACAGACAGCATAAAGCAGTGAACGCAGTCCAGAAATAAAACATCAGATTGCACTGGGTCGCACAGCAATGATGAACATGAGCTGAATATGGAAAAACAAGGACATCAGCCTGGCAAGCAAACACTATTGTGTTCCCTGTAGCTACCTATGGTTGTGAAAGTTGAACCTTAAAAAAGCAAGACAGGAACAAAATCGAGTTATTTGAGCTGTGGTGCTGGAGAAGGCTCCTGTGTATTCCTTGGACAGCAAAGGTGACTAACAAGCAAGTACTGCAGCTCATAACTGCTTGAAAGAGTTAATGGTAAAAGGAAACCAGGCCACCAAGAATACAGTGACTAGATATCATCAAAGCTGACACCAGCCAGAGTATATAACAACTCAAAAGAAGTAGTGCAAGATCAGAACATGTGGAGAATCCTGGCCTATAGAATCGCCAAGAGTCAGACACAACTGATTGGATAGCATCATAAGACAAATATTAATGGGAAATGTAAACTTGATCTATTTCAAGGCATAAATTACATATGACTGAAGAAAATATAAGCAATAAAATTTAAAGAAAATAAAAATGACCAATATATAAATGATAACATTACAGGGCAGTATACAGCATATTCCATCCAGGACACAGAATCAGGTTCATTGACAGGAAGTTTTTCTCTTCCTTCTTGTACTACATTCTGGAGTATATTATGGATACATGCATTGGCTGAAAAAAATAAGACTGATTGCATTAGCGGTGTTATGTACATAATACAACATAATGCACAATGTACATAATACGCCATTGTGAGTTGCCCACAGTCACTCTGGATAGATAGGCAGATAGTATATAAATAAATAAATGCTAAAACTAGCCCTTCTCTAAAGTCTTCAGTTGAAGCCAGAGGGCTTCAACTGAAGATTACTTTATATTTAAACCAGATGCACAGGTAGAAAATATGTGGTAACTAGCTGGGCAGTAGCACTTGTGAGAAGGATCTGGCTGACCTAGTGGATCACAGATGAAGCATAAGCAGCAGTGTACTACAGCTGCCAAAAAGCCAATGTAATTTTGGACTGAACACATGTACTGTTGATCAGGGCTTTTTTTCAGCCGGAACGCGGCGGAACCGCGTTCCGGCACCTTTTTCCGGGCCGGCCGCACCGGAAATAGCCCCTCCCACACCGGAAATAGCCCCTCCCAAATTTTACTTGCATTCCTGTTCTCTAAAGGGGCGGTCCTAGGGTTTGATGAGGGCGTGGCCAGGTTTGAGTTCCGCCACCTTTTCTCC
>NW_015388194.1:164149-179378 GCF_001527695.2 Protobothrops mucrosquamatus | reverse complement strand
AACTATAGAGGGAGATACAAACTTGAAATAAGAAGGAATTTCCTGACCATTCAAACTATTAAGCAGTGGAAAGCCTGCTTCCTGGAGTTATGAGTGATTCATCACTGAGATGTTCAGGCAAAGGTTAGATAGTCATTTTGTGACAGAAATCTTCCCTTGGGTAGGGGATTGAAATAAAAGATCTCCAAGGTTTCTTCCAGCTCTATGATTGTATGAACTGCCCAAGAGTTGAAAGTACATAAAAGACTTATGCTAGATTAAATCAAACACCAATCATCCTCTTCCTCGCAGTTCTTACTAGGACCTCCAGGGGAGGAAATAACATTTTATAATGCCTTCCACTGCTATCAAATTTAGTACTTTCTTAAATTGTTAGTAGTATACACTAAAAAAATCCATAGAGTTCTCTCTCTCTCTCTCTCTCTCTCTCTCACACACACACACACACACACACACACAAACACACACACACACAGAGAGAGAGAGAGAGAGAGAGAGAGAGAGAGATACCATATTGAATCAAAATGCCTAAAAAATAGGAATGTGGGTGCCAAACATCCCTTCTTGTAAAAGATACTCTACAGTCAAGTCATTGCAGGTAGTCCTTGACTTTCAACCATTCATTTAGTAATCATTCGAAGTTACAACAGCATTTTAAAAAATGACTTATAACCATTTTCCACACCTCCCATTGTTACAGCATCCCCATGGTCCCGTGATCAAAATTTGGGTGCATGGCAACTGGCATGTATTTATGACAGTTGCACTGTCCTGGGGTCATGTGATCACTATTTTGTAACCTTTCCAGCTGGCTTCCGACAAGCAAAGTCAATGGGGGAAGCCAGACTCGTTTAACGATTCGTTTAATGATTCGCACGATTCACTTAACAACTGCAGTGATTCACTTAAGAACTGTGGCAAAAAAGATCATAAAGTGGGGCAAAACTCACTTAACAACTGCCTTGCATAGCAACAGAAATCTTGAATTCAATTGTGGTCATAAGTCAAGGATTACCTGTCTAGCTGAGAAAGCTCTAATCGTTGAAACTTCCTACAGCATTTTCTTTCATCTGATGGGAACTCTCTGGGGGCCAGTTCATCCCCCCCCCAAAAAAAACCAAAAAAACAAGTAAGAGGCTTATAATTGGCTTTCTGATTTTAGATACTGATCTGTAAAGTTGCTCATTTCTTGTTCAGCTCCTGCTAGCATCTATGCAATTAACTCACTCCACATTTGTACTGATTTACATGTGCAATTTTAAAATGATTTGTGGACTACCAACGGTGTGAATGTTACCCTGCATACAATGCAAGTGCCGTAGGTACTGTCTCAAAAATAACACATTATCATGAATTTAATACCTAGAATGCTCAGACATCAAAAGACTAACTAATATTCCATAGCTTGGTTTGCACTCAGTTGAAATGAGGAGACTGCTGACACAACAAACATCCAGATTTAATACTTTTATGACTGAGTTCTGGAGTGCTTTTTTCATGTACATGGTAATTAACTACCATCTTATTTGAGACTTATTTAGCATAAAAATTGTACCTCTCTACTTAGCTTAAGGATGTGAATCCTAAGGAAACGGAAGATTATTCATGGATTTCTTCGGCCTCTACATAGTAACTGGGAGCTATAGTGTGCCTATCCAGGCTACCTTTAATGCAGCCAAAATACTTGTCCTGTCTAGTTTTATATTTAGGTTCTTTTAAAAAATTTTTAAAGGAAATTATCAAGTTTCAAGGCAAAACCCCAACTTCAAGCTTATCCAGAATTTCCATCAGCATCTCTAGGTCTCATGTATACCCCAGAGATATCCTTAGAAAATAAAATGGTGTGTGACTTCAGCCCATGTTTTGCATCACTTGGGCTGTACTTATCATAGCTGCCATTTTGTGAGAATGCCAGTAATATGCTTCATAATTCAAAATATGGAGATGCCTGAGGTCTTATATTCACATACATATGTGCATGATTATTCCCACACACATATACACACACCTTCCAATTTTATCTTTACTGCAAGTCTGTGAAATATACAAACAAAAATCTACTACCATGCAAATAAAAATCAGGTACCATATATGTGAAAATTTCTCATATGTAAGGTGTATACCAGACTATAATCCATTGCTATTAAGGTAAATCAAAAAATCCAACCAGGTTTGACCAAATAGTGGTTCCTGCTTCTGAATCCTCATTACTTTGTCTGCTTCTGAAATCTCATTAGTTTATCTCATTACTATATAATAATAATAATAATAATGATGATGATGATGATGATGATGATGATGATGATGATGATGATAAAGTTGGAAGGGATCTTGGAGGTAATCTAGTCCAACCCCCTGCTCAGGCAGGAAACCCTATACCATTTCGGACAAATGGCTGTCCAGTTTCTTCTTAAAAACTTCCAGTGTTGGCGCGTTCACCGCTTCTGGAGGCAGGTTGTTCCACTGTTTAATTGTTCTAACTGTCAGGAAGTTTCTCCTCAGTTCTAGATTGCTTCTCTCTTTGGTTAGTTTCCACCCGTTGCTTCTTGTCTTGCCTTCAGGCACCTTGGAAAATAGCTTGACTCCCTCTTCTTTGTGGCAGTCCCTGAGATATTGGAACACTGCTATTATGTCCCCCCTCGTCCTTCTCTTCGTTAAACTAGACATACCCAATTCCAGCAACCGTTCCTTATATGTTTTAGCCTCCAGTCCCCTAATCATCTTTGTTGCTCTTCTCTGCTCTTTCTAGAGTCTCAACATCTTTTTTACATCGTGGTGACCAAAACTGGATGCAGTATTCCAAGTGTGGCCTTACCAAGGCATTGTAAAGTGGTATTAATACTTCACGTGATCTTGATTCTATCCCTCTGTTAATGCAGCCTAGCACTGTGTTGGCTTTTTTGGCAGCTGCAGCACACTGCTGGCTCATATTTAAATGATTGTCCACTAGGACTCCGAGATCCTCTCACAGTTACTACTATTGAGCAAGGTACCCCCTATACTATACCTGTACATTTGGTTTTTCTTGCCTAAATGTAGAAGCTTACTTTTTTCACCATTGGATTTCATTTTGTTAGATAGTGCCCAGTGTTCAAGTCTGTCCAGATCCTCCTGTATCCTAAGCCTGTCTTCTGGAGTGTTGGCTATTCCTGCCAGCTTGGTGTCGTCTGCAAATTTGATGAGTTCCCCATCTATACCCTAGTCCAGTTCGTTGATGAAGATGTTGAAGAGCACTGGCCCAGAACAGAGCCCTGGGGCACCCCACTACACACTTCCCTCCAAGTAGATGCGGTTCCATTGAGGACCACACACTGAGTATGGCCGGTCAGCCAGCTATGGATCCATCTGGTGGTGATGCTGTCTAACCCGCATTTTTCTATCTTCTCAAGTAGTAGGTTGTGGTCTACTTTGTCAAATGCCTTACTGAAGTCCAAGTAAATTATATCCACAGCATTCCTCTGGTCCACTAATTTTGTCACTTGGTCAAAGAATGCAATAAGATTTGTCTGGCATGATCTGTTTTTGATAAACCCGTGTTGGCTTTTAGTAATGACTTTGTTTGCCTGTAGGTGTTCACTGATTCGTTGTTTGATTATCTTTTCCAGAATCTTCCCAGGTATTGAGGTCAGGCTGATAGGTCTGTAATTTCCTATTTATATTTATCTACTAGATTTTTTCTAATATGAGAATTGAAGAAGCTTTACTAATCCACAACTCAGTCTTTATATTATCTAAAGTACAGCAACAAAAACAATAATCGTGCAATACTGGATTCCACCATAACATATCAAATAACCCAACACTTCCAAAAAATTGTAGGCAACTCTCTTACAATTCAGATGTTCTACAACTATTTTTTTTACTACTTACATCATACTGCTCGATTTCATTAATAGAATAGCAAAAAAATCCAGTGTGAAAGTATATTGTTGTTAAGGAATCACTGAATGCACTTCAATGGAGTTCACAGTCCACCACACGCCAGAATGGGATTTATCTGAAGTAGCCAGGGTATACCTAATATTCTGAGTTCTGCAATAGCCTCCATGGTAGATGCTCCCAATCATAAATGCCCATTTATCAGAAAAAGGACCAGCCTTCCAAGTAGTATTCTAACTGCCAGTGAGGCAGTTAGGGCCCAAAATCAATCCTACAGGTATACATGATATTAAAGCCTAATGCTTTGCTTTGCATAATGCCAGGTTATTTGGATTTTTAATTAAAATAATAATTTTAAAAACTCACATAGGGAAGGTTGCCTCATTCAATTAGTAAAAAGGGATTCCAAGAGTACAGTGGCACTATGCTATCTGTCTTTGGCTTAGCGTAGTTTTGAGTGTATTCGAAATATGATTAAGCAATTAGTGAACTATATATTTTCTTCAATCAGGAGTAACTTCACAGTATCTCTAGAGAGGAAAAGCATTCCAATTCATAAATTTTCTTTATTTTAATGCAGCCTGACATGACAAGGAATGACAAGAAATATTGCCACATTTCTGAGACTGCCTGAGACCTCGGGCAGTATTTGAACACAAAAATAGAATAAAATGTGTTTTTTTTAATAAAATAAATGAAGTCATGCTGAAGCTAAAGCTTTCCATTCCGCCCAAAATCAGAGTCAGTTTCTGACATCTTTAGGCAAGGACTTTTCTCTGCAACCATATGAAACACTGGTATAAGCCATAGGGATCAATGATCTGTTTCCTCATTATATTTAACCATGGTTGTGTGAATAAGCCACAAAAAGTTGGCCTTACAACCCACTCTAAATTATTAGTTTTCCTGTACAAACTACAAAAAAACCTGCCTTCACAATACATTAATCCTGTACAGGATTTACAAATCCATGAACTCAACCAATATAAAATAGGCTTTTATATTCCAAAGACAAGACCATGATCATTTACTGAAAGCAAAGCATTGATACAGACTTCAGTTAGGGCCCAGCAGTCCCACCTAGCCAAGCTAATGGTGGGGATTGTCATTAGCCCAAACCCAGAAAGTTGTCAAGAAACTTGACAATACATGAGAATAGCACTAAAAGCTTCTTATCTTAGTTTTTCAATGGATGCAACCGCAGCAAACAAATATATTTACAAATACTGAACACCTCTCTGCTTTGAGGTTATTCTTCTATTAGTATTGCTGTCATAACTGAGGACTTTCCTAAAATTTTCACTTTTTTTTTTAAAAAAAAGAGGCAATAACTACCTTAGGTGATTTTCATGGCAATCAGTTTATAGCTTATAATTGCCATTTAAACCACAAAGTTAAGAAAAAAAAACTGTAGCGTGACAGACAATCTGGTTTTCATTATGAATTGAGGAACCTTCTTATTTAGAATTGGAAACAGAGTGATTTGGCTCTCTTCCTTCTAATTTCTATCAACTGGGAAACTCATTCAACTGAGCATCACATTTGTTGATTTGGGACTGCACGGATACTGGTACATTTTGATTATGATGGAAAATGCACTTCTTGATCATTTTCTCAAACTATATTCAGTTCAAATATGAACCTATTTGAGTACTAATATAAAAAGCTGAATGGAGATAAGGAAAAAGCAAATAAGATACAGGAACACAAAAGCTGTACTGATTACACAAGTTTCTTCTGCAAATATTAAAATCCTATCTGAGCAACAAGTGTACAAATATGGTTATCTAAACTGTTGGGGGGATAAGATAGAGCAACTCAATCAACTAACATCCTCACACTAATATGAGATAACTTCAGGGTGGCTTTGAGCCATAGGACAGCTGCCAATTCTGCTTCTGACTCACATATCTAAGATCTGTCAAAGGAGGATTTTGACAACATGAACCAAATCTATCATTGCTGAAGGACTTCATCCTGAGCCTGTTGACATTGCAACATCAAAAACAGAAAAGAAACGAAGTAAAACAGTGAAAGTATAAAAGATGTTTGTAACATCTTCAATCCTAGAGTGGAGAAGGCAGTGAACATATTAGCTAATGGAGCATCTGCAAACAACAATAATAATAACAACAACTAAGCAGAGAGCACCAAGGAGTTCAAAATAGATTTACAGCTGACAGGCCAAGACAATGAAAAAGTTGTTTCAATGGATCTACAAAAGAATTTGGTTGAAGCTTTAAAATTTAAAAGAAAATATTCTGTAGTTTAGGACTGAATTCTGGAGTTCTTGGTGCTCTCTGAGCTTGTTTGCTTGCAGACATTTCATTACCCAGCTAGAGAAGATTATCAGTATGAGTATAAGGCTTGCTGCCTATTTTTATGCAGTAGTGGTGCACTGCCAGCAGTGATGGGAGTGTAGTTTCCTCCTTGGTGGTTCCTTAATGGGAACATTGTTTTCTGCCTGCTTATCCCTGCCTATCTGAGCATGTTTATGTTTATGTTTATTTAGATTTGTATACCGCCCTATCTCCCTTACGGGACTCAGGGCGGTGAACAGGCGATAATAAAAATCACAATAAATATCTATTCTAAAATCAAATTAAATAAATAAAGGCCTGCTCTAAAATACCCCATATAAAAAACTATACTAAAACCTAATTAAGACTACACCAGGCCGGCCGCACGAAATAGATGGGTTTTCAGGGCTCGGCGAAAAAGGCGCAGGTCCGTAGTTGTACGTAGGTCGGTGGGTAGGTCATTCCAGAGGGCAGGAGCTGCTGGAGGGGATGTATTTGTAATTGTTAGTTCTCAAGGGGATAAAAATGATAAAAAGGAAATCTATACTATATTGAGAATGTTGAAACAATAGCAAGGATGCAGGTTTAGCTAATATAACTGGGAAAATGTTTAAGTCTAGATATGGATTTGTGTACGTAGAGGGGTTTTGAGCCTAGCTCGACATCATTATTCCCATATACCAATGCTTCCCAAATCTAGCTGAATTACCCAAAAATAATTAAAAGTGTTTTTTCTTTGGGGTAACGACACATGAACTCATTCCCCTATCACAATACAGATATTTAAATAAGGATCTTCTGGTAAGCAGTTTTGGGTATTAAGGAAAAAATTTCCCCTACACAGAGAACAGCAACAAAGATGATTGGGGGACTGGAAGCTAAAATATACAAAGAACAATTGCAGGAATTGGTTATGTCTAATTTAATGAAATGAAGGACTAGGGGAGACATGATAGCAGTCTTTCAATATCTCAGGGGCTGCCACAAAGAAGAGGGAGTCAAGCTATTATCCAAAGCACCAGAAGGCAGGACAAGAAGCAATGGATGGAAACTAATCAAGGAGAGTACCAACTTAGAACTAAGGAGAAATTTCCTGACAGTGAGAATAATTAACCAATGGAACGGCTTGCCTCCAGAAGTTGTGGTGTTCCAACAACAGAGGTTTTAAAGAAGAACCTGGACAACCATTTGTCTGAAATGATGTAAGGCAGAGGTCCCCAATCTTTTGGGCACTAGGTACCGGTTCTGTGGAGAGAGGTTTTTCTGCGGACTGGAGGGTGTGTGGTTTTTTATGCTGCCTGCATCCCAAGGATGGGGCTTTGCTTGTTTGTGCGGACCGGTTGCTGGCATGTCACGGACTGGTACTGGTCCACGGATCAGGGGTTGGGGACCCCTGATGTAAGGTTTTCTGCCTGAGAAGAGGGTTGGACTACAATAGTGGGCCCCCACGTTTGGGCACTTGGACCAAATCCATGGAGAGACGTTTTTCCGCAGTCCTGAGGGGGCATGATTTCATATGCTGCCTGCATCCTGTGGATGGGGCTTCACTTGTTTGCGCAGCCTGGTTTGTGGCATACCGCGGCCTGGTGCTGGGCCACAGACCAGGGGTTGGGGATCCCTGGAATAGAAGACCTCCAAGATCCCTTCAAACTCAGTTATTCTGTTATTCTATTCTGTTAAGAATCAATGGCTGCTGAAGGAATGTGATTTAAATACAAAAATTAAAGACCAATGTGAAAGAAGAATATTGAATTGGTTTGGTTATAGGGAGAAAATTAATAAAGAGTGAATTGTAAAATGAACACAAAGATTAAATGGATGGAGAGCAAAAGGAATATTGAGAAAGTTGGGTTAATGAGATCCTTATAAATAGAGATGTAAGAAACTTAAACAACCAAAGGCAATGTCTGAAGTGGCATATGGATGTGGTGAAAGAAAAGATGGTTTGCAAGGTCCTGTCCATTTTCTTATTTCATACCTTTAATTTCTTTGACATTGTATCTTCCTTCTTTTCTGCGTCCATTGGATAATGTTCAGTAAGTCCAATGAATCTACATGTAACCAAATTTAGCAGGCATATTTGCCCCCCGTGGTTCTTCTAATATAAATAGCAATTGGAGGTTACTCTGAAGAAAAGTCTTTATCTTTAAATAATATTCAGTAGGTGTTTGCTCAAACTGACTCAACATTGTATATTTTCATAGATACAATGAGAGCAGGCCAACAAAATATCTAGTACAAAATATCCCATTGTATTAAGGCAGCCAACATTATGGCTTAATATGATGTGTAAACCGAGACAAAGCCTGATTCACGTAATGAGCCGTATCATGTTTTGGTTGCTGGCTATGACCTTAGTGGACAACATGATTCTAGCCACTGTGATTTGTAAACCATAGTTGATGGCTGATTATAGTCTCAAACATACCATTTTGAGGGAAAGTTCTAGAATACATCTGATTCTTTCAATAGAGTTTTCTGTATCTTTAGCTTTCTGGATTATCTGGTAGGATTGGACCCTGATATACTATTTTACAGTAGTTTTGGTCCCATGCTGTTGAACATATACACAATACTTCCTTTGAGTTAGAACATGTCCAATATTTTAAAGAATGTGCGGGATGAAATTAAATGTGTACAAAATAAACAAATGTATACAAGATAATTTTCTATTCTAAATAAGAAAAAGGATACGAGCTGGGAACTGAGATTTTGGATGGGAATGCACTCCCCCACTGAACAAATCCACAGTTCTCAAAGTGTGGTTTGATCCTCAGCTGCCTCTAAATTTAAAAGTGACACAGTGGCAGCAGACAGTGTATTTGCTTCATTTATGTAAAATGTTTCATTTAACATGTCTAGCCTGTTGAATTAAAAAAAAAACACTATGTGGGTATGCTCCAAAAAGACCCTCTCCCATTGTATCTTGTTCTTATATTAGCTAATTTTTGTTAATTTTAATAGTTACCATTTTCAATGTTTCATATTGTCATTTTTATCATGTTGTAACGGTCTCTCGACAATGAGGTAGCATATAAATTTAATAAATAAATAAACTCTGGGTAGATTACAGCAATTTTAAAATTACAAATGCAGGAATAAAATACATCAAAAATGACAAAAACAACAATAAATCAGTAATAATCAATCACCTTCTCCTCAAGATGGAATTCAATAAAAATTAGCCAGAGTTAAAATCCTGGAAAAATAAAAGTCTTTAAATTTCTCCTAAAAACTATGTAGTGTAGAATCATGCCTAGCGCCATACAACAACTCTTCCCAAAATCATTGGAGTTGGCAAAAAGTATCTACGCCTTCCTTGCATTCCACCTTGATAGCTTACACTTGCTTGCTCTGCAGGGTCTATCCTTGGAAAACTTTCAGAAGTTGCAATGGAAACAAAATGTCAGAGGAAATCTGCTATCTACTGCAAAGAGCAAAGATTACATGCCTGTATTATCAAACATGCACAAGTTCTCAGACACAAATCAAAGTGTCAGTATTCAGGTTCAGCTTCAGATTAAGCAGATTCTCTGTATTCTTTGTAATTTCTTTTAATTTCAACAGCAGGGATTCGGTTAGGCCATTCTTGGAACATGGAAAAGAAAAGGCTATTCAAAACATGCCAAAGGAGCAACAGATTATCTTTATTTCTTAAGCAAGGCCTCAGCTCATCAGTTAGGGAAGCGAGATAAAAGCTTCCAACCAACTCACAGAGATCTCATCTTAATGTAATCACTAATCAAAGTGGACTGTTTCCAAGATTTCCTGGCATTTAGTCTGATTAATGAGATGCATGAATCTTCTTCTTGGTCATATGCTGCTGCTGTTCAGTACTTATCAGACATGGGCGTGGGATGAAAAGAAAGCTAGTCATTCTAGTGGATAACATGAGCTATGAACTTAAGGGTGCGTCTGCATTCCGCTTGGCCCTATTATATTTCTCATTAGCTTTTGATACCATTGACTATGGTATCCTTCTGGGCTGCCTATAAGGACTAGAAAATGAAAGCACAATTCTGTGGCCATGGGTGCTTCCAATCAGTATTAATGGGAAGACAAGTGGTACCATGCTCTAACCATTGCTCTTCAACATCTACATGAAGCCACTGTGGGAGGTCATCTCCCAGTTTGGTGTGAAGTATCATATATATAATATCCAACCTAGGCCGAATCTTAATGGTCTGTGAGGATGATGATGATGATGATGATGATGATGATGATGATGATGATGATGATGATAAAGATAATAATAATAATAATAATAATAATAATAATAATAATAATAATAATAAGTTGGAAGGGACCTTGGAGGTCATCTAGTCCAACCCCTTGCTCAAGCAGGAAACCCTATAGCATTTCAGACATCTTGAGCCACTATCTTTGCCGCTATCATGCAAAGGTGTTTCAACCCATAGAAGAAAAGGGGGTATAGGAAGAGTCTCAGAAGGAACCCTCTTTTGTTTTTTCAAAAGTAAAAGTAAAGGAAGGAAGAAGTGCTTTCAGACTTGCAAGATTCTGTTGCTATAACCTTACAATAAAGGTAGTGTTAGTACTCATTCGAGGACTACCTCAAAGAGCTGACATCAGTCTTACAAGTCTGAAAATACTTCTCTTGCATGACAGTTGTCTGGGTAGCAACTCTTCGTCCTGATTACCAAGATCATTTCCACAGGCATTACAGAAACAGAGAGGCTGTGAAACCAGAGATAAGATATGGATGAGTAGAAGGAAGTTCAGGCTTTATCTCAGCAAAAAAGAGTAACTATTTGTTTAGAAATATGGTGGCTCCAGGATAGTGCTAGCATTAACTATGTAAGGATTGTTCAGAAACTGATCCACACCTGGGGGGGGCTCTTGGACTCACAACTCTTACCTGAAATGTAGGTAGAAACCCTGGCCAAGTGGGGCTTTAACCAGCTGAAAGTGGTACATCAGTTGCTGCCTTACCTGGACCAGATTAGGTCTATCTTCAAGACATCACCATGTATCTGGGTTACTATAGCTAAATGAGGCTACCTTTGAAAATGATTTAGCAATCTTAGTTGGTACAAAATGCAGTGGGTAGATTATTATGAAGTTCTCAGGCACAAAGAACCAGGAACACTCACTGAATTCAAAACACTGAAGAGTTTATTACTGCTACCTATGCATACGAATCTGGTCAACTAATGGTCAAAGCTAAATTGGCACTAGATAAGAGTCAATGGAATTCATGGGGTGCTGGACTTGGATCTATTGTGGCTGTGCAATGATTCCAAAATGATGACACGTTTAACTCCGCCTTCTAGCTCAGCCTGTTCATCTCCTACAGAAGTTAAACAAATGAACTTTAATGAACTAAATAGCTTAAGGGCTGATGATCTGAAGGACTGCCTCCCTCATTATGGTGAACCAGTCCAACCATTCAGGCCTTCAAGAGAAGCCTTTTTGAAGATTTGTATTTATTTACTCGCTGCCATTGGCAGAAATCTGTTACATCTGGCTCACTTAGTTCCTTCCAAACTTCAGAAATTAAGTTTGGCCCTCGCTTTCTGCACTTACAAAGATCCATTTTCTCCACTAGGATAGCTGTTAATTGATTTTAGTATGAGTTTTAATGTACACATTTAATTTTTTAGAAACTTGAGTATTTAATTGAGTAGAAAAGCAAGCTATAAACTGGATAACTTGTGAGCTGTCATTTAAGAAGAAAGAGATGTGTATCCAGCCAGATCCTTTCATTTATATTAGCAACAACTTTAGCTATGCTTACACATTTTAAATTGTTAATATTTTATGTTATATTATTAACCATCCCAAGTGCCCTATGGGTAGAACGGAAGAATAAAATTGTAATAATAAATAAAAAGTAATGACTTAGTATAATATATGAATCCAGCCTCGGTCTCCTTTATTGTATCTTGCATTGTCACTTCATGCTGTGTATGAATACTTCTGATCAATGTGATCTATACATGGGGTCCATAAAACTAGTGTGTGTGAATATTTCTGATCAATGTAATCTATGCATGAGATCCAGAAAACTATTTAGTCATCAAACTCTACAGCACCACTCACGTGCAAAATAAGTGGGTTCCCACTACCCTACCAGTCCTATTTCTGAATAGAGGAAAGGGCTAACAATTCAATGGTATAGCAACCCTTGTGATTCAAAACGTGATCAGCCCATCCAAGGCAGACACAGACCTAAGAGTTTTCTCTGTCTGCTTGGCATTGCAACTATCAGTGGAAATCTGTAACTCCCAGCAGAGGCCAGATAATGCCTCTGGTGAGAGGTCCAACAATACCCTTTACATAATACAGCCACAGCTCTTGGCCCCTCCTTCCTCGCCCAAACACACACTAAACAAAACTACTATTATGACAGGAACCACTCACTAAATGGCTGCTTTTATAGCTCTGGCTGTTTCCTTTCAATATTTGTATTATCTTTTTCTTTAAAAAAAAAAAAGTTTTGCTTTTGTTTTTGTTTTGTTTTTTACAAATAGGCTGAAGACACATCCAGGATTTTTCTGCAGCCCTCCCTCATTTCTCTCCCACTCCCCTTTCCACTCACTCACCCACCCACCGGCTGTCAGAGGGAAACGTGGTTTGAAGGAGCAGCAGAATAAACCTACATCGCTGGGGTGGAGAACTGGAAAGGGAGGGGGGGGCACTCATGAGCTGAGGAGTCCCTCTCATTTGCCATGCCCGCTTCCTATACTCCCCCCCCCCGGTCCCAGGGCAAACTGGCAGGGCCTCTCCTGTCCAGCATGCCAACAACCCACACGCGCTATCAGCACATCTTGCAAAGCAAAACAACAACAAGAAAAGTCTAGGAGGTAAACTTGAGAGGTGACGGAACAGCACGCCACTTGCGTTGGGGGTTTTTTTGCTACAGGAGCTGCGGCGGTCAGCCAAAAAAGAGCCAAAGGCAAAGCCACCTGCGCTGCGGGCCCCCCGCCCAACACCCACCCCGGGCAAGTTATTCCTTCTTTTCCGAGGGCGATAGGAAAAGAGCGAGGGAATCGTCAGGCCCAGAGAGAGGACAGCTCCACGACCACGCGCCGTGGGGCGACGAGGGGAGGAGGAAGAGGAATTCCTGAGCAAAAGTGAGAGGGCGAGGAGAGAAGGTGCCGATCGACCAGGAAAGGGGCGGCAGCCTTCGGTGGGGGAAAGGGCAACAGGACGGGCGACGGAAGGGCGGCGAAAGCCCGCAGGGGAGAGAAAAAGGGGTGCTGGCACACCGGCGCCCACGAAAGCACGCACACACACACACACACACACACACACACACACACACACACACACAAATCCGGTCCTGATTTACCGCTTTATGCCCTTCGGAGGGGTTAAGCGTTGTTCAAGGGTGCAAGAGATGTCCCGCTCCCGCCTGCCGGACAAGGCGATCGATAAAGCAAGGGCTTGGGGGGGGGGGGTAGGAAAGTCAGAGAAGAAGACGTGGATTTTTGGAGGGGGGGGAAGGAGTAGAAGGAGGAGGAGGAGGCAGGAAGGGAGCGCGCACCTGTGTTTCAGCGGCTGACTTTTCAGCTCATAGTAGATCTTGGGCTCCTCGTGGAACTCCTCGCCCACCTCGAAGTCCGGCACAATGCCCGATTCCGCCTGCATGGCCCCTTGTCTTGCCCCGCGCCCCCGCCGGGAGGGGGAAAACAGCGTCCCGTCCTCCCAAACAAGCGTAGCCTGCCCGGCGGTCGCGGTACGCTGGCCACGCGCGCTTGCTCCAGAGCCTCGACTCGCCTTATTTGCCGACTCGGCTGCGTTTCGCCTGGTATGCCCACGACCGACTCCGCGGCGCCCGCCCCTTCGCGCACACCTCCCTCCCGGTGCTGCTTGGGAGCTGTAGTCTTTCAGGGAGACAATCTCAGGCGCTCCTCGAAGAGTGTACACTACTACTCCCAGAAGGCTAAAGGAGCGTGACGTAAGCCGAGGGCGGAGCCGAAAGAGACACCGGCAGGCGTCCTGTCAATGTCAGCAAAAGCGCTGGCCAAGGGTATTTCGGTGGCTCGGGGGCAAGGCTGAGCTTCTTTCCTAGAATGAAAAGCACCGACGCTCAAGCCTTCCAGGAAATTAGTCTCTGCATCTTTCACTGGAGACTAGCCCTACTTGCGCTCTGCATCTGAGCAGGGGTGCCCTGTCCTCTGTCCTGAAGTCCTGTCTTAGATACTGACATTTATTAGTCGCCAGTGTCAAGGCACTTCAGAAACGCCTCAGGTTCTTTATATGTGCCAGGATCCATATTTAAGTTTGTGCAAAGACTATTCCTCCAGGGTATGGACTTGCTTAGCAGTGAAGTAAAGTCACCACACATTATAATTTGAAACACTGAAGTTACCTTGCAGGAGAAAAACCTCATGCACATAGCCACATACAAAATCTCCTATCTACATACTGATTTAAAGCATCTTTGGACATGGGGCTTTTTTTACATGGCACCTCTTAAATGTTTAGATTTACTTTAATTAAGGTGTAATTAAATTTTAAACTTTAGTGCCCTAAAAGTCGTTTAGAACCACTTCAGATATTAAGAATCCTGCCTGAATATGCCCCTCTTATGAAAGGCCCTGTCATTTTCCTCTATGACTTGCAAATGAGAGCCAGCTTGGTAGAGGCTAAGGCACTGGACTAGAAAGCAGGAGACTGTGAATTCAAGTCCCACCTTAGCCATGAAAGCCAGCTAGATGATTTTGGCCCAGTCACTCTCTCTCAGCCCACCTCACAGGGTTGTTGTTATTGGGGGAAATAGGAGGAGGAAGGTGTGTTGGATATGTTTACCATCTTTTTTTTTTTTTTTAAATTTTTTATTATTTTCAACATAGAAAAAAGCACATCACAGATACATCACAATATAAAAAACCCTTACCCCCCACCCCCCACCCGGACTTCCCAAACCTAATCCCAGGATACTATTCAGCTAAAAGTAAACTAGTATTAATATCCCTAACTCCACAAAGTATTATTCTACATAAGTAGGTGAAATATATATATATATGTAAAAAAGAAGTTTTTATCTAAAAACCTAAATTATATTCCACCATTCTATGCTTGTT
>NW_015388194.1:151782-163797 GCF_001527695.2 Protobothrops mucrosquamatus | reverse complement strand
ATTTTCCATAAAAGAAGCAGTTTTTTTATCAATTCGCCATCTCTCTTGAATTTGTCTATACACAAGCCAAGAAAAGTCTGGATACTTCCGTCTCAAAACTTCTATTGATTTGAGGCACCATTCACCACTACCACTCAAATATAGCAAATCTTTATAAGATGGCACCTCCATAACCACAAATCTTGGTATAGTCAAAAAAATATGTGACGGTATCACCCAAATTGGAAGTTTAACATCAAACTTGAAAAAATATTTTTGCCAAACTCTCAACAATGCAGCCCTTTTACCATCTTTGATTGTTTGTAAAAGTAATAAAAGACAGGATACAAATAAACAACGATAGAACACCTAGGATACAAATAAACAATGACAGAACACCTAGAACACCCTAGGAATTATATAAATTCAATAAAAATAAATAAACATGTCCAGTGGAAGGGCAGAAAAACTACTGATTCCTCTTTCTCTTTTACTCTTTCACACACATGCATGCTCATGCGCGCACACACACAGAGCCATATGTAGGATAAAAGAACCTTTTCTATTTTGAAATATTGGAGTGCTGATTGATGGAGTTTATTATTATTATTATTATTAGTTCTACCGGTTCTAGCAACATATCTTTCTTGCCTTATTTGGACTGACTATTACTAAAATAAGTTTTCCAGCAAGAAACATTGTATATGATTCTCTTCTGCCCCCTCCTTTCTTCACAAATTTTCGAGGCCAGTCTCAGAATGAACTCATCAAAAGTGTGTTTTAACTCTCAGAATGCAGATTGCAGTTTTTTTCTTCAAATCACAGGGCTGGAAGGAGCTGGGAGTTCTAGTCCAGCCCTCCACCCAGAGCAGATTTTCTCATACCAGTTGGCTGTCCAATCTTTGTGTGAAAAAGTACAGTGACAGAGACCCTGCAACTCCTGCGGTCAGGAAATTCCTCCTTCTTTCAAATCTGGATCTTCTTCTATAAAACTTACAGCCACTGGTTCTTGCCCTACTTCAGGAGCTACAGTGAAGAAATCTATATCTTCTTTCCTATGACAAGTCTTCTCTTTCTCTTCTTTAGGCTAAACATATCCAGTTCTTTTAAGCATTCTTCATAGAATTTAACCGTCAAGGCCTTCACCATCTTCTTTGCTCAATTTTGTCTAATACTCTATTCACAACATGTACCTGCAGGGATAAATTGTTATATTCTTTTAGAATTTTTTTCGGTGGGCCTTGGGAAGTGAATGGCTTAACATATTTATCCCCCTGTGTTTGGGGGTCTATAAATCTATCAGCAACCTTGGTTCCCACTGGTCCTAGGATTTTGGTACATTTGATTATTATGATGTTATCGATAAAGGAACTCAGGGTTGAAGTGAGAGGTTCTAAGCTAGATTGTTTTTCTTGCAAGCATTTCATTACCCAAACTAAGTAACAACATCAGCACTGATGTTGTTACTTAGATAGGAAATAAAATGTGTGCAAGAAAATAGAGCATCAAGGACTCCTCATTATGATGTTTGCCCTTCCCTCCTACTAACATCAGATGCCTTGTGTTAGTTCTTCTGTCTCTGCATGAGAAGTGCCAGAAGTAAATCAGGAAGCATGTTGCTCTCAACAGAATATCTATTAATTTTTTGTCCTAGAGTTTTAATATCAGCATCTTCTCCTTTTCTTATTACTCATTGGAGATGATGTGACTAGCTGACACAATGTGACTTGCTCTGATCTAATAGTTTTTTGTTAGGTCCAATGAATTGCGTTCTTGACCATCTATTATTCTGAATAATTTT
Organism: Protobothrops mucrosquamatus; assembly: GCF_001527695.2. Lineage (NCBI taxonomy): Eukaryota > Metazoa > Chordata > Lepidosauria > Squamata > Viperidae > Protobothrops > Protobothrops mucrosquamatus. The sequence goes on along the minus strand of NW_015388194.1, from coordinate 162,017 downwards.
ACAGAGTGAAGATTTTAAAATGCTCCTTTCTTTAACCAATTAGGGCTTGAAAAAGTAAATCATGGAGAGTAAGCGATGGAGATACAGTCATCAATAGAACCAAGTATTTCAAAGCTAATAAAGAAAAAAAAAGAGACCAATGCTATTAGAAGTGCTAGCTTTAATTTTCCTATACTGTCTCTGATCTTATTTATCATTGGAATACAGCTCAAAACCTTGCCAGAATTTTAAATCAGCCATCATTAATATCATGGGAGCTAATAGGTAAAATGGTTAGAGTAGATGCGTGTTGTGGATTATATTGCAAATCATCTGGAGGATACCATACTGCCTGTGTGCTTAGAGTCATCAAAGGGTATCTTCACATATTGATATTCATCTTACAGACATGTAAAATTAGAGGACAAAGCAGATAGATCACAGGAAGTGACTTCCATGCAATCTTAAAGCTTGACTCTTTTTTTATGAAGTAGACCTCTAGAGGGCTATGTGTCAGAGAGCTAAGCATCTCTGGATGGTAATGATTCACTTGAGAAGGATCTCTTTAATTTGGGAAGGTTTACCATCCACTCCTCCCTTTTTAACTCTTCAAGATTTTGTCAAGGAGTCCAGCATTTTTATGAAACAACGAATCTTATTTTCTACAGTAGGTGATAGAGTATTGGCTTTTTTGACTCTTCAAATAGGACATGGAAATATTTGATTTACACAGAATTCCTCATTTGACTGCTATGTTTTAAAAATGTTATAGATCTCCCTCTGTCAAAATGCTGACTGGAAGTTCCTGGGTACAAGCTTTTTCTCTTTGATTTATGGTGCTCTGGAAACTGCCATATGTATTGATTATACTATATCAGTAATAACTCTCATATTTGAAACATTGCCTCCTAGAATCATAGAGTTGGAAGGAGTCATAGAACCATCACACCCAACCACCTGCTTCATGAAAGACCACCGTTTAGCTGAATACCACTCAAAAAGGAAAGCCCACCACCTCTCTGACTAATTTGTTCCACTATTGAATAGATCTTAATTTTAGGAAGTATTTACTAACACTCACTTACAATCTGCCTTCCTATAACTGGTGCTCATTTTAACTGTCATGCCATCTGGGAGCAACAGAGAACAAGGCTTTGGGGCTGGCAGTCCTTCTCTTCCTTGCAAATTGCACAGTGCCTCTTCACAATTGCCTTTCTCTTTCCTGACTCTCCTTTAAAGAGAATGTATTTCTTCTAGTTTATTCAACATTCTATGCCAGGGCCTTTCAACCTTTTCACCCATTGTACCACTTTTAGGATATGGCAATATCTGAGTACCACCACCAGTCGCCTAGTAAGGTGTCAAAAACTTGACCCCCCCAAAAAGGAAAAAAGTGATAAAGTACAGGTAGTCCTTGACTTACAACAGTTCGCTTAGTGACTGTTCGAAGTTACAATGGCACTGAAAAAAGTGCCCCCAAGCCACAGCCGAGCAAGACACCTGCCTGCCCGCCCGGCCGTGCTCTTCCTCCTGTCCGAGGTTTTCATTGTTGTGAGCATTTCTGTTGAGGATTGGCAGCAGGAGTGGGGGGTGGAGAAGTGTTTGGTTTTTATTCCCCCCTGTCTGCTAGGTGGTTGCAGCAGGTTTTGGTCACTTCACATGACACTGGGACACTGACCGTCATGAATATAAATCAGTTGCCAAGCATCTGAATGTAAATCACAAGACCCTGGAGATGCTGCAACATTCCAGCTGATCGGCACTTCTTCTGGGCTCAGCAGAAGCACCAAGATCAGCCCCGAGCTCCAGCTGGAGCCTGGCGCTGATCCTGGCGCTTCCGCTGAGCCCTGACAGTCCCGAAGAAGCGCCGATCAGCTGGAAAGGGGCACTGATCCTGGCGCTTCCGCTGAGCCCTGACAGCCCTGCAGCTCCAGCCATCTCTCGCTCAGGCTTGTGCAGTGCTACCACTGGTTCAGCTCATTCCCCTCCCCCGCTACCACTTTTCTAGGATGGTCACGTACCACCTGCCAGGTGCCAATGTACCACAGGTGGTACCCGTACCACTGGTTGAAAAGTCCTGTTCTATGCCTTCCATTACCCTGTTTCAATTTTTCTGAATTTTCATTAAAATATATTGTCCAGAACTGGACACACTATTCAAGAAGATTCACTGGTGGAAAATACAGTGTGACGGTCCTGTAGTTTGAAAACTCTACCTCTGTTGATGTTTCCTAATATTGTATTTACCATTTTAGCAATCACAACACATTGCTGTTTCGTATTCAGCTTGTGAACGATATATATCCAGTTTCCCTTTTCATTTAGATATTTTTGTCATCTTATACTTCTGCATTTAAATTCTACTTCTTAAGTGGAAAACATAGCGTTTGTTTCTATAAAATTGCATTTTTTTCTGCCCACTTCTCTAACCCATCATACCCATTATTTTTATTTTCTAGAACTCCCGGCTGACCTTGGCTGATTTAAAAATGTTAGGTAGGACTGGACCTAGTTAATTCTTTGAATGAAATTACCAGGGAATGGTTGTAAGCTATTCTGGGAATTTTGTTTTACGAAACAAAAACAAGAAGGCAACCTGTTTTATATCCTATTCTCAGAAAAGAAAGAGCAAAATTATCTCACACTCACTCATGTCTTTCTGACCTTTTGTCTGGACTACTGCAATGCACTCTGCATGGAGCTGCCCTTGAAAACATTCAGAAGCTTCAACTAGTGCAGAACATGGCTGCACAGTAAAGGGCATTCAACACATGTAACATCTCTTTGTGAGCTGCACTGCCTACCCGTGTGTTTCTGGGCGAAATTTAAGATATTGGATAGCATCTTTAACACCCTTCATGGTTTCAGATCAGGTTATCTAAGGGACCATCTTCTCCCAGTTGTTCTACCTGTCCAATTCAGTCAGGCTGGTTGGGCATGCTGGAGGTCCTGTCAGTGAAGGAATGTTGGCTGGTAGGAACCAGGAGACCTGCCTTTTCTGCCATATCCACAAAGACTTGGTTGCAGGGCTTTTTTTCTCGGAGAAAAGGTGGCGGAACTCAAACCTGGCCACGCCCTCATCAAACCCTAGGACCGCCCCTTTAGAGAACAGGAATGCAAGTAAAATTTGGGAGGGGCTATTTCCGGTGTGGGAGGGGCTATTTCCGGTGCGGCCGGCCCGGAAAAAGGTGCCGGAACGCGGTTCCGCCGCGTTCCGNGTTCCGGCTGAAAAAAAGCCCTGCTTGGTTGTATGAACAAGTCTGGAACCTGAGTGTGTTATGGGCCCCATTTCCTGACACTATTGACACCCATAAGTCTGTATAGGGCCTCCTGCTTGACCATGGGGGGGGGGGAGGATTGGATAAAAGACCTCTGAGGTCCAGTGGTGAGATTCAGCCAGTTCACACCACTTCGGCAGAATCGGTAGCTAATTTTTTGTTGCCCAGGCCCAGAATGGATTTCCGGAAGTGGCATCCACACAGAGATCCGGTTGTTCACATATTTGAATCCCACCACTGCTGAGGTCCCTTCAAATCCTATTGTTATATGTTTTGTGTTCCATAGTATCAATTGTACTTGGTGCCATATACAATACATTTAAGTGTTTTAAGTGTTGCTTTAATTTTTTCCAATTGTTTTTGTTTTATGATATACGCTGCTTACTTGTTGATGTAGGCTACTTTAGAAATAAAATCAATCAATAAATTAAATAATGAGTTTAGTTGTTCTCTTTTTTGTTATAATGCTGCCATCTTCATAGAGCAGGTTATTTCTTTTCTATCTTAAACATAAGAAAAAGTCATTTTTCTTCTTCTTAGCATCCTTTGCTAACTTCACTTCAGGAGAAGGAAAGAATATTAGGTATGCTTGTAGCCATAAGTCATTTATAAAAATAATTATCAAAGCAAAATATAATAAAGAAATAAAATATAAAGAAATAAAGAAACAATTGAATGAATGAATGAAATTGTGTTGCAAAAGTTCTTTTCTGCAATTCTTTTTATTCCAGCTCACAGTTAAGGCAGCGTTAAGTTCATTCTTAGCTGTATCCATGTTAAAATACTAGTTTTCCTCCTCCTCAAGGTAAGGAACATATGTTAGGCTTTTTTACCCATTGTCCTGGAGGAAAGTCAAGTGGCTTCTGTAATTTGATATGAAGACAGTAAAGGCCAGATAGAGATTGGCAATGGGGTAGAAAATTTCATGCTGGGACAATCTGCTGCTCAATTAAGGAGTGGTGAGTAGCAATGCTAGTTTTAGTTTTTCCTAGAAAATTTGGGCTTCCTTTATGTAAGTACCCCTCAAATACTTCAACACCTCAAATATTTCTTGCTATAAGACACTCATTTTGAACTACAAGATGGGTAGCAATAAATTATAGATGGAATGAAATATATGTTTGTGTGTGTGTATATTAGAGTGTGTGTGTGCATGCGTGTGTGTGTGCGTGTGTGTGTGTGTGTGTGTGTGTGTGTGTGTGTGTGAGAGAGAGAGAGAGAGAGAGAGAGAGAGAGAGAGAGAGAGAGAGATGGAAAGTTAAGGAAATCTATTTCTATTCATCCTTAAGAATCCAATAAATTATATCAAAGAAAGATACCTCCACCAGATGTTATAATTGTATCATGACATCTATTACAAGATTACAGTGTAATGATCTAACCATACTGCCTCCCACATTTGTGACATGGTAATATAATGAAGATGGTAATAATTAATAGCTGGCAGTCTAAAGGGCTATTATGAGTAAGTCTGGCATCAATGTTCCAATGACTTTGTGAACCAAAGGTATTTCCCGAGTTTATTCTCTGGGTATCCACCCCTTGATTATGAAATCTGACCAAAGAAAACAGTTACATAACTTGGCAGAGAAATTGTCAACAATACACAAGCAAGTAGCAGGAAAAGTATCCCAATGCAGAACAGGTTGTGGGAATGGAAGGGAATGGAATGGAACAGAATAGATTCTGACAGTCATGCACATACATATGTAAGTAGTAGTTAAAGTCATGGATTAGAGCCAGGGTGACTTAGGCTCCATTTTACCATCAATCACAGAAACTTATTGTGTGATTTTGGGACAATTACTCTCTCTACCCAACTTACAGGGTTCTTATGGGGATAACATAAACTGAGATGTCAGTAAGTGTCTTTGTGCTCCTGGAGAAAAACATACAAATCAAATAATGTGAAAGGCTTTGTTTCAGCTTTTAAAAATGCACATAATCCGTATAAATACAATACATTCTCTGTTCATCAGACCTTGATTTAACAGATTTTGGATGCAATAGACAAAAGCTGCTTGTCATTTTATGTAGGCACAACAACATTTTATAGCATATGTAAAAAGGTATTGTGGGTGCCTAAAAATCCCATTTGTCATTTTATAGATATTTCAGGGCTAGTGGACATCCCTTCCACAATCAGCCTGTTAAAAGGAACACTTACACTGTTCAGACTAGGACAGTGATTGGGAGTTGTCCAGAGTTGGTTTAAACATGGGTGGCTATATGAATGAATGAATGAATGAATGAATGAATGAATGAATGAATGAATGAATGAATGAATGAATGAGTCAGGCTAACTTTGGTAGAATTCAGGTGTTCTTTTTCCACAAGAGACAGCACATGGAAGAGGAGAATCTTTCTCTTCTGTCCACTTCCTCAGAGGTTAAGGAAGGCAGAAGCAACATATACAAAGAGTACCATAGCAAGTGACTCATTGGTTCTTCTTTCTCCATTGTGCTTTCTCTTAGTGTGGACAAAGGCACTCCCCCATGTGATAGCAGAGCTGGGAAAGACAAGAAGCACGAGTCAGTCATAATTTATTTGTTGTTGTTTTTCTTCCTGTGTAACATGGAAAAATTCCCCTCCCCATGGGCAAGAAATAGAAAAACTAACGGAAAATTTAATCAGTGATTTCATATTCTCCAAAAGGGAGAAATAAATGTTGCTCAGTGGTGGAGTGCTGGATGGAAGAGAGAGAGACTTTGATATTGCTTGGCAGCAGTGGCAAAACACAAGAGACTGACCAATGAAACATGACTTCATTGGAAGCCCCTAGGTACATAACATGTCAAGGATCCACCAACAATGTCATGTCGTTTTCTTCATTATATGGCCATAAACTGAGAGATTCTGAAAAGCAAGATTATTTACAGATAGTCCTTGACTTACAGCCATTCATTTAGTAACTGTTCAAAGTTACAACGGAAGTGAAAAAAGAGGCCTGTGACCGATTTTCACACTTACGATGGTTGCAGCACCCCCCATGGTCATGGGATCAAACTTCAAGCACTTGGTATGTATTTCTGAAAGCTGCACTGTCCCAGGATCACCAATTGTAACCTTATAAGAGACGATGATCATCACCATCATGATGAAGAATATAGATAGAAAAATAGACAGGTACCAATAAGCAATTCTCAATTCTGCTCTTCAAACTAATGAAAATGTGTGTGTGTGTGACTTGCTGATGTAATCAGTTAGCTGCTCTAACTGCTAAAATGGGGCATGCATCATCGGGACATGGTCCATTAGAATCCAGCTTCTACATCATATGCTGGGTCTATATACTGGATAATTGTTTGAACTTCCACAATACACGTGTACAAAAGGGCTATCACAGATCAAACTACCACCAATAGAAATACCTTATTTCTACAAAGAGAAATATCTTTCTGTAAAGATAAGTTACACAACAGCCTGTGAGTCATAATATACATACATACATACATACATACATACATACATACATACATACATACATATATATATATATATATATATTCTGACTGAGATCAACTATCTTTACCAAAGAATATTTGCTTTGTAGATTATATATCTTTCGATAATGAGGTTGCCATCTGCAATTTTCTTATAAAAGAAACCTTGACCCTTCCTTAAAATAACAGTAATATAATTAATGAGCTTGTGTGTTAAATTTGTTCATGTGTAGGATTAGAACTAGCATTCATTTACAGTCAAATCTCAATTGTGAAATTCACTGGGTGACTATGAATCAGCTTCTCTCCGTTTCTTTCTTAGTGTAATTAATTCACATGTTTAATTAACATTGCAGATAGAGAACCATGTTCCTTAAGAAAAGTGGGATACAAAGGTAATACATAAATGAAAACATTTATTTGTTTGTTTGTTGAAAGAAGTCCATGTATAATTGCATCACTTGCATTTAGAACGAATTAATTTTAAAACTCTATGCACTTGTAAACAGATGGGCAATCTATTATTCCTTTGCACTTAGATTAAGTAGAGTATGATGCTTTGATGGAATTAATTCCATTTTTGGTCTCTTGAGTAGGCAGCTTTACAAAAAATTGTTTGGGTAGTGTGCAAAAAAGGGCTAAACAAGGAGCCTTAAGCAAAGTGAACAGAATTAAAGATAAAAGTGATGGCATGATTTGGGATGAAATAAATGTGGGGCAATGCTGGAAAGAGTATTTTAGAAGTTTGTATTGAGGTGATAGCAATATGTTGAAGAGCAGAACTGAAACAAATGCTATAAAAGCAGTGTGCATGAACAACAATGAAAAGGAAGTCATAAAAGTGTGAGCATACTGGAAGAGTGGTAAAGTTGCAGAAGTACAGGCAGTCCTCGAGTTATGAATGTAATGAAACCTGCCCATTCCATTCATAACTCGAGGATTTGTAGGTGTAAATCCTTGGATGTGATTCACTCCCAGCTTTCACTCGCGTATTCGCTAATTTAATATGTGGGTGAATGCGCGACTCATTAAGTGAACATGAGGTAACTCAGGCTGGGGAAGGCCATGGGGGACCAGTGATGGAACAGCAGTTCTGCTTTAAACCACCAACCCCCCCCCCCTGAGATATCTCATGCTCCCTCCCCTAGTGTCCCCACAATTGCTCCCATACCCAATCCTGCTACGCCGGGTCTCTTACCTTGTGAAGATCTGTCTCCTCTTCAGCCTCTCTTTTTCTTTCTCTGTTCCCAGCAAGAGCAGAGGGAGGCCTCCGAGGCCCAGAACAGACCTCCGGAGGCCTGCGGAAGCATCCCATGGCCTCCTTTCTGTTCAGCAGCGGCCCGGAAAAGGTCTCCGATGCTCAGATTGGGCCTCCAGAGGCATGCAAAAGCCTCACCCGGCTTCAGTTCCATTCTCTGTTGCAGAGAACAGAGACCTAAAGTACTATGAGATCATGCAAGATCAGTAGTGTGAGCTCTCGCGCCACTGATTTCATGTGATTTTGCGTTACTTTAGGCCACCATTCTCTGAGAACGCACCAAAGGCCTGGAGCACCAAGAAAGCAAAGGATCTTGATCTTCACAAGGTGAGTATCCAAGGCCTAGTGCCTAGAGAGACCCGAAGTGGGGGGGGGGGGGGGGAGGGAATAGCCAGGATGAATGTTGCAGTGCCGCTGTGGTCATTCGTAAGAGTGAATGACTGCCATGGTGCAGCAACATTCGTAATTTTGGGACTTTTTCGTAAACACTAGGGGGTGCTTATCATGTAACTTTGAATGTTTGCTAAGCGGGACTTGGGGATTACCTGCTGATGGTATAATTGGAAAAAATCATGGATGTGATTTGCTGATGGAATGGGGTATGCAAATTATTTAATTTAATATGAAGACCACATCTGTGCTGGATAATTGGAAGAATGTTCCATTATACAAGGAATAAAATAGCAAGGGTGAATGCAGAAATGACAAAAGAATTTGTTTCTTAAACGTGCTTGGGAAAGTGATAGAATTCTGCCAGAAGAGTATGAGAGGTGAGAATAAGTAAAATATACTACTGAATGTGCATTCTAACTTTAAGCCCGGGAGGTTAAGCAGATCAGATTTTTTTTGCTCTTTAGCAAGTCATTAAGCAATGTATTTGCATTTTTGTTAGCATGGGATAAAATGAAGGATTTGAAATATGAAAAATTTTCACAAATATGGAGTTGATAATTGCTTGCTGAAGGTGGAAAGATTGTCGTATGATTGAAACAAAGCAAATGTAGGAATAAATTGAATGCTTAGCAAATTGTCCATCACTGATAAGAGAGTAAAGCAAAGATCATAATGGCTCCTTGATTGCTTTATGTATTTTTGAATAAAAGTGTAAAGGAATGCTTATGGTGACGTTTGAGGAGCTGGTGGGAGATATGAACGTACACGTTCTTTGTGTATTTATGATGCTCTATATTTGACTAAAAAGAGGAAATATGTGGTTGGATGGAGTTGATGTGATCCTCAAACAGGGAGGCGAGATGTACAAAGTACAAAAGGTAGTGCAAGAAGTGGCATAGGGAAAGAATGGGTTGCAAGGTCAGAGAGATAACTGGAAATTATAGTGAATGATGTTGGCATCAGCTAGCTTTAGATATCTTACTTTATATTTTCCATCACTCATGCATTTCATTTCTTTGGTCTACTATTTCTCCTCCTTTTCTGTGTTCTGTATAATGTTGGTTACCCTGAAAAGCCAATGGGTCTGTATGCATAATGGACACAATGAGTGTAGGATATTTCCTTTGGACTGTAGAAGAATTAAATGAAAAAGCTGGTAACTCTGCTAGGCTGGAATCATAACTCTGTAACATGGCCACATTTTGCCATGGGACTCTCAGGAGTAGCTCAAAGGAATCTAGTGCCTAAGATGTAGGAAGACCTGCCACTTGAAGTAGGAGGGGACTTGCTCATTCTTCTACTTCCCTCATGCTTCCTTCCTGGAAAGGAGCACCACCATTCAACCTACAGTGCTTCCCACTCTACAATCCCAACATAATTGTGAAAAGTCCATAGTGGCTTCCTATGTGTATATTTAAGGGATAGCATTTTCCTAGTTACTTCTACTCCTCCCATTAAATCTGGCAGGAGAGGTACATTATGGATCCTATCTGTTAAGAAACAGCATCTGATAGGACCCAGGAAGAGAACATTTTCTATCATGATACTCAATCTTTGGAGTAACATTCCCCTGGAACTTAGATTGTTCCTTATCCTATCAGCTTCTAGAAAAGACTTGAAGACTTGGCTGTGCCATCATGCCTGGATGGATTTATATTCACTGGCTGATTGATTATATTTTTATTGAGTTTTAATCATGGTTTTATGCTGTTATGTTTTTTTCTTTCTTTCTTTCTTCTTCTTCTTCTTCTTCTTCTTCTTCTTCTTCTTCTTCTTCTTCTTCTTCTTCTTCTTCTTCTTCTTCTTCTTCTTCTTCTTCTTCTTCTTCTTCTTCTTCTTCTTCTTCTTCTTCTTCTTCTTCTTCTTCTTCTTCTTCTTCTTCTT
>NW_015388194.1:144801-151682 GCF_001527695.2 Protobothrops mucrosquamatus | reverse complement strand
TGCTTTAAACATTGTGAGCTCCCAGAATCACACAACACAAAAACCCTAAGCCATTCTTTAAGGCTGCTGCTTAAGTATTCCCAACTAAAATGTTTTTATATATTAGTACTGGGAAAAAAAAGAAATCATGTGTGCAATTATAGAAAATAGAACATTTTGCATTAAGTGGAACAATAATCCAATATTTTGAAGATCGTATTTAAGAAATCAAGGTTTTATGGCTACCAGATCTTAAGAATCCAACCAAACACTAGAATGCAATAGAAATCACAGACAACTCTCTTTCCTGCCATCTAGTTGTGACCTGGATTTTTACAAATGAGATTTGGCAACCCTGCCAAATTTGCCACTAGGAGTATTTTGAGTGAATCCATAAGCTATCCTTAAAACAGTAGGAAAAGCAATGAAAACAAGTGTACAGTTTTCAACTAATGGAAATTATTTGCAATGCTGTTATGATGCAGCAAAATGATGCTTCTCTCTTTTGTTCTCCTTAGCTGGAGCCTGAAAACTTAAATTCTGTTTTTATCACCATAACAGCACACAACCTTACACCTTCAAATTAGCTGTAGATTTTCATTGCCTGCCCAGGACAGACACACCTGGCTAATCAGCATTGCATATATATATAAACTGCTGAGTCACCTTAAATCTTTCCTTTGTACAGCAGGTGTCTTTTTGCTGTATGCTTTGGGGCTATTATTATCATTGGTTGATTAAGCATGCCTGTTATCTTGCGTTGTTGCTTGATTACCTTGCACTGCCTGTGCGTGTTATATTTCTTGCATGTTCACCAGAGTTAGCCAATCTAGAAAACCAATAAACAGTGAGAAAAGCCCGCAGTACTTCTAATTCTAGCGTCTTCTTTTGAACAATAGGAAAGGCACAATACAGTCAACAAATAATCCAGTTACTTACTTCTCCCAAGTTTTTTTTTCATGTCAGAAGCACCGTAGTGCTTCCATGGTGAAAGGATTTGCCAGTGATATCACTATTGCCCAGGGGACACCCAGTTGGGACTCCTTTCATGTCCCCATGAAGTTGCCCCACAACATTGCTGGAATTGGGTATGTCTAGTTTAATGAAAAGAAGGACTAGGGGTGACATGATAGCAGTGTTCCAATATCTCAGGGACTGCCACAAAGAAGAGGGAGTCAAGCTATTCTCCAAAGCACCTGAAGCACTTCCAAAGCAGGACAAGAAGCAATGGATAGAAACTAACCAAAGAGAGAAGCAACCTAGAATTAAGGAAAAATTTCCTGACAGTTAGAACAATTAAACAGTGGAACAACCTGCCTCCAGAAGCTGTGAATGCTCCAATACTGGAAGTTTTTAAGAAGAGACTGGACAGCCATTTGTCTGAAATGATATAAGGTTTCCTGCCAGAGCAGGGGGTTGGACTAGAACAGCGGTTCTCAACCTATGGGTCGCGACCCCATTTGGGGTCGATCGACCATTTCACGGGGGTCGCCAAGCAAGGCTGTCCGCCATTTTTTTCCCCTTTTCCGGCGGGTGCCTTACCTCCCTTGGGCTGGGCCAGCTGGTGGTCGGCCTGCTCTGTCTCTGCCGCTCGCCAGCTACGCCTCGGCTGGCGCAGGGGGCGGAACCACGCATGCGCGGCGCTCCCGGGCAGGGAAAGTCCTCGACTTACGACCGGTTGGGTAGTCCTCGACTGATGACCGGTTTAGTCCTCGACTTACGACCAGTTTAGTCCTCGACTTACAACCGGTTGGGGGTCATGGCATTAAAAAGGTTGAGAACCACTGGACTAGAAGACCTTCAAGGTCCCTTCCAACTTTATTATTATTATTATTATTATTATTGTTATTGTTATTGTTATTGTTATTGTTATTATTGTCATTATTATCATCATTATTATCATTATTATTCCCATTAATCTATTCACGGTCACCTGCTTTCGTACTACTGGGTCGGCAGGAGCTGGAGCATGTGACAGGAACTCACCCTGCACTGCGGCAGCAACAGGTCTCAAACGTGAGCCTGCCAATCAGCAGCCCAACATTCTAACCTCATGAGCAGCTGCACTCACTTTTCTCAAATTGAAGGAATCAATTATTTTAAGCATCTGAGCCATGATATGAGTTCAGTTTAGTTTAACTGGAATTTTAGTTCCATTGGCATTTAGAGCTACTTTCATTTGGTCTGTGCATAAAATGCCATTTGACAGAGCTTTCTCATTGGTGTGCTAACAACTGCTCCAGAAAAGCTGAGAGGCAACACTATTTGTTCTCTCATGCCATTTCACCTGGAACTCCTGGATGTAAAAAATGAATATTTCAGGTACAACTGAGCACATTATTCATAGCTGTAAAATGGGAATAAGAAAGTACACAGTTTACAAATAATGTCAATGGTTTAGCAGTATACACCATAATAGAATGAAACAGCTTAAATTAGTAAACTTCACAAGGCTTTAAAACCCACAGATTAAATTTTTATTTCCCATGTGTTTATATACTAACAATGGGAAATAAAAAAAATGCATCTGTAGTTTTAAAGCCTTGTGAAATCTACTTATTTAATCTCTTTCATTCTATTATGCTGTATTTTTAAAACCTTTAATTAAGTAAAAAAAATTGCTCTGCCTATGCTATCGAGCAACCAAAACAGTATGGCAGAATATATAATCAAACTAAAACACTTTAGCATCTGTTTTTGGATGAGGGGGATCTAAAATCTTCATCACTGAGGTTGCAAAATGTTGACTTGGCTCCCTCCTTTAATTTGCTATCCTCCTGAGTTTGATGGGTGTAGAAAACTGCAAGAACTCTAAGAGAACATAAAGAGGTATATTTTTATTTAACTATTATTGGTAAATGATTCTTCGGAGAGGACTAGAATGGGACAGGGTGGCTGGATGGGAGGGGAATTGCCAGAATGTAGATCAAAGTAAGAAATCCACCTGAAGTCTAAAGTCTAGAGTTGTTTTTATTAATATTGGTTACAATAACACAGTCCTGCAACTGCTTCTCTCCCCTACCCCTGAACTTAGCCATGTTTTTCCTCTTTTTGCTTTGATAGTGGATCTGGCCTATCTCTGTCAAGATTATCTTCCTTACTCTCTACATCAGTACAGAGTCTGACTGCAAGAAGTATAATAATCCTTTAGAATATGATATGAGGATTTGGAAATCCGCTTATTTAAATAGTTGTTCATATTGTCCTTTTATTTATCTCTTATTTAAATAGTTGTTCAAATTGTCCCTTTATTAGCTATGGGACCTATTACTCCCTTGGATATATGTGAATAATAATGAAATTAAACAAACAGTATTGCTGAGAGAGCCATGAAGGCAATTAGGAACAGAGATTGGAAACTCCAGGTAAATTGATCCTAGCTAATGTATTCAAAACATGAACAAAGTTTGTTGATTTACCAAATATAGAATAGCGCCATTGATGCTAGGGCTAAATGCATGTATTTCATTAAAACTACTGTATAAGAATGGGGGCACAATGGCTCAGCAGTTAAGAAAGGGAGCTTGTCAGCTGGAAAACTGACAGCCCGGGTTTGAGACCTGAGCACCACGCAATAGGGTGAGCTTCTGTCCTTGCCCCAGTTCCTGCCCACCTAGCAGTTCAAAAGCACAAAAATGTGATAGATATGTACCACTTCAGTGGGAAACAACAGCATGCTCTGTGCTGTGTCATGGTGTCATGCCAGCCACATGAATGTCTTCAGGCAATGCTGGCTCCCTCGGTTAAGAAATAGAGATGAGCACCACCCCCTGCCTACCACAACTGGACAGGGGAAACATTTACCGTTACTGTGTAAGGAATTTCATGAATTTATTTAGAGGAAGTCCTTGACTTACAACCGCAGTTAGAAATGCAGCCGTAACTGCAACAACTTATGATGGTAATCCCGGCACCCCCATTGCAGTCATTAACCAAAAATTGCAGATCATTTAGCAAGTACCCAATCCAATCCAACCCAAGTCATTCTGGGCCTGGCATAGGATCTCCTGCAAAGGGCAGAGAGTTGGACTAGAAGACCTTCAAAGTCCCTGCCAATCCTATTATTCTATGATCTATGATCCCTCCCAATAAGGGAGCCTCAGTAAGGTAAGGAACTGCCTCCAACTTCCCACACCAACCTCTCTCCTCCCTATATCTGCTCTTTGGCCACCCAGCACTCTTTGCAGGGTGGCAAGCAGACCCAGAACCATGTAGCTCTGAGGCTGCTTGCAAGACCCTAGGAAGCTTTGGCTACCCCAGCCCACTTCATCCAGCTGCCTTCTCTCTCAGTTCCCCACACTAACTGTCAAGGTTCCGACTGAGGACGATCCAATCTCTAATGCAAAACTTTATTGAGTGCATCATTTCGGCACAGGTGAAAGAAAAACCAACTCTGATTAATTGGCACCAAAATCAGTATATTAAAAGGATAGACTCTACTCCCCCCCCCAATAGTGCAGGTCCCATTGTCCAATAAAGTGTCAGACAATTATTATGAGAGAGTGTTTTAGTCCTCAGTAAACAACTCTTGAGCAAACTTGGTTCTCACGGCTTGGCCAATGTCCAATGTCTCAAGCCTGTGTTCCACTCTTGTCCCCCCTCCCCCCTGAATCTGTAGGCAAGTAATGGATGCCACAGCATAGATATTCTTCGCAGCTTGACCCTAACCTTTCACCTTTTGCACTGAAACAGACCTACCGGAAAGCCTCTAGAAAGACACTGCAGCTTTCTGAAGGCAGCACAGCTCTGGCCTTGTATTTGCCAGAGAAGCTAGGTCCAAAAAGGAGACAGCAAAAGGCAGAGGAGGGCTTCTGCTTTGGCCTCTGCAGCTGGGCACAAAAGGCTAAATGTCTATGTGGGGAACTGGGAAAAAAGAAGCTGGGTGAATGAATACTTGCCGGCACTTGCTGGGGCTTCATGGGCACTGCAGCTTGGCACTGTGCTGCTGGGACAGGCTGGGGAACAATGTGTAGAAAGCATTTGCCAGAGAAGCTGGAGTGCCCAGGAAAGCATGGTGGCTGTGGATCCAAAATGGAGGCAGCGAGACGCTTCTGCATTGACTGCAATGGCTGGATGCAAAACATGAGAGATCAGTGAGAGTAACTGGGAGTGAAGGCAGCCAGGCAAGCGAATATTTGCTAGCACTTGCTGAGGAGGGCTGGAGTAGTAGAAGGAGGGTGCAGGGCAACCAAAATGGCATAGATGGAGATGAGATAGACAGTTGAAGCGCCCCTGTAGTCGTAAGTGTGGACAGACTGACAAGTACCCAAATTTTGATCATGTGACCTCAAGGGCACTACAATAGCCACAAGGCACGGTTGTAAGTCTAATTCTTCAGCACCGTCGTAACTTCAAATAGGTGTTGAATGAATAAATCAAGGACTTATTGTGTTTTACTCTTGTGTTTAGGTACTCTGTCATATTGTACCCAAAATACTCTGCTAGATTGAAGTCACAATAAATATTCTACTTATCTTAACATTTTTGATTATGTTTTTCACCCAGAGTGGGCCTTTCATCTGCATTCTATCTAGATATCACATTTGTAGTGATGTTTCAAATTGTTGTTCAATTTTCCTTTATCAGTAAACATAGATGATTTACAGTTCCTAACTACCTTGATTAAAACCTTGCAATGATATGGTAATTTTTCAAACTTCAGTGATTTTTTTTTAAATGGAGCTTTTGTCTTACAAGTACACCTGTGGTTTTATATAAATGCAAACCTTATGGCAATCTAACATGTTGTGAAGGAAAACACTAAACATAAGCTACATTTTTGTATGGTGTGCGTGCTTTCAGATTTATGAATGAGTAAAAATAGCCTTTTCTCAGTGGCCACAATTGGTACCAGCAGTTCCATTGCTAAGCAACATGGTCGCTAAGCAAAACATTCCATGATCATGCTGGAAGTACTATGTCACTTTCCAGTTTATTATTAAGTGAGTCACCTTGAATTATTAAGCGAGACATCATGTGACTGTGACTTGCAATTTTATTACCAGCTTCTCCATGGCCTCTGCTTCTTGGAGAGCCGTGGTGGAACAGTTGTTAGAATGCAGTATTGCAGGTTAACTCTGTCGACTGCCAGCAGTTTGATCCTGACCAACAAATAAGAGTTAAACTTAATATATTGTTTTTCCCAATTTGATTTCTTAAAAGAAGATATTTCTTCACATTGTTGTGATAGACTAACCAACACCTTGCTGATACAAATTGCTAGATGTCAACGCTGCAAATACTGTATATTCTTGCTTTGACAATATGCAGAACTGTCTGGTATTTTTAGGGTTAATGCAGAGCAGAAGAGGCTGGGGGGAAAAGCCCAGGAAAGAAAGAGGAAGGAAACCTTTGACCTTCACACTAATTGGATAATGTGATATATGACAACAAATGTGATATATGACAACAAATTTAGGGAGAGAACATGCTGAGAAATTAATTGCTCAGAGGAAGAGAATTTAGTTCTTAGCATCTCTTCGGTGTGCCGACATATTGTAACATAATATGTAACATATTGTAACATAATATGTAACATATTGTAACATAATATGTAACATATTGTAACATAATATGTAACATATTATGTTGTAACATAATATGTAACATATTATGTTGTAACATAATATGTAACATATTATGTTGTAACATAATATGTAACATATTGTAACATAATATGTAACATATTGTAACATAATATGTAACATACGGGTCTGGATGGGGAGGAACAGACTCAGGCTCAACCCTTCCAAGACCGAGTGGCTGTGGTTGCCAGCGCCTCGGCATAGTCAGCTGACACCATCGCTGACTATAGGGGGCGAAACTTTGGCCCCCTCGGAGAGGGCGCGCAACTTGGGAGTCCTCCTGGATTCGCGGCTGGCACTGGATGACCATTTGTCGGC
>NW_015388194.1:108716-144537 GCF_001527695.2 Protobothrops mucrosquamatus | reverse complement strand
GCGGGCCTGGCCTAGGGAGGATTTTTAAATTGGGTTTCTTAGAAATTTTAATTACCACAACACTAAAATATTGGTTTTAATTTGGTTTTATTCGGTGGGGTGTGTGGGTTTGTCTTTGTTTTTTAAAAATGTTGTGAGCCGCCCTGAGTCCTTCGGGAGAAGGGCGGGATACAAATTGAATAAAATGAAAAAATGAAATAAATAAAAGACTTTTTAGGAAAACAATGCCTGGAAGTTCTTTGAAGTGTTTCATTAGTCGGAACCTGACACTAGTACTGGTAGTCCTCAACTTACAACCGTTCATTTAGTCACCATTCAAAGTTACAATGGCACTGGGAAAAGTGACTTATGATCAATTTTCACACTTGCCACCATTGCTGCATTCCTATGGTCATGCGATCAAAATTCAGGTGCTTGGCAACTAGCATGTATTTATGACTGTGGCACTGTCCTGGGGTTGTGTGATCACCATTTTTAACCTTCCCAACTGGCTTCCCACAATTCAATATCTATAATATCTAATTCAATATTATAATGTTCTAAATATAACAAAATATTCTACATGGAACAAAACAGGCTTACATTAAAACCTAGTTAGACCTAGTCAACTTTCTTATTCTGTGGAAAAAAACGACTGGTTTTCTGGTTTCTCTGTGTTATCTCTGAATGGGATTGCACTCATTGGGGGGGCGGAGTCAGGAACTCCTAACTTCTACTAGAAGAGCAGAAAAGGCCAAGACAAAGGAAGCCTCTAGCTCAGAGGTCTCCAACTTTTTTGGTTTGGCAGCCTGGAAAAGGAGGCAGGCACCATTATGTGCGTGTATGCACGCACAAAGGGGCCACGCATGAGCGCATGCTCATGCACA
This sequence comes from Protobothrops mucrosquamatus, assembly GCF_001527695.2. Taxonomy (NCBI): domain Eukaryota; kingdom Metazoa; phylum Chordata; class Lepidosauria; order Squamata; family Viperidae; genus Protobothrops; species Protobothrops mucrosquamatus. Next base: position 143,671 of record NW_015388194.1, on the reverse strand, counting down.
AATGGGACTGCACGAGTGCAAGTGTCGCAAATGGGATGGCACTAGTGCCAGCGGGATGCTCGGGGCAGTGCTAGTGTTAGTTGGATGCTCAGGGGGCAGCGCAAGCACCGGCAGGATGCTCAGGGTGGTGCTAGTGCTGGAGGCTGTGCTGTGCTAGTGCCAGCAGGATGCTTGGAGCGGCACTAGCGCAAGTGTGGGGGTGAGTGCACGTGTTTGCACTGGCCATCCCTTCACGCGGCCCGGTGGCCAAGAGGCCACAGCCCAGTAGTGGGCCACAGCCCACAGGTTGGGGACCCCTGCTCTATCTGATTACAACTGATACATTAGCAGCATCTCTCCCTGGAGTAGGAGTCTTGAGCACACTTATACCTTTTATTACTTCTAAGAGAGATAACTGCAATGGCTGTAAATAAGGTTCTTCTGGAAAACTACTCAAAAACTTTGTTCCGAAATGCTCCGGTCTATACACTAGTGGATGAGGATCAATGCAGCAGGACTTCAGCAATATGATGTGTGTTACATTGATTTCTAGATGTTTCTAGTTATAGCTGGCGTGGCCATCACCTATAAAGCCCCACATGATTTACACTCAGGAACATAAGGAAAGCTGTGCTCCATAGGGAATCTATCCATCCTGTCTGATCAATCCACCAATTTAGTCCCCTCCTTAACAGATCAGGATGAAATGGATCCATAAATGGACCTTTTCAAAAGTTGTCCCATTCTCCCATTCCTACTAAAATCTATATGGCTACCACACTTTTATTATTTTTGTGCAGCAATAAGCCTGACTCTTTAAGGGAGCATTCAGTTAATAAGATTCATATCTACTTCCAAAATATATTTTGCCTTTTCCTTATTTTTTATATTACACTACTCTGATATTTACATTTTGATTATCATTTTATGAGTTTTATTAGGAAGTTAGCTCACTCACATTTCAGGAGCTGGGTTGAACATCAATGTTAGCAAAATAAAAAAAACTAATTGCAAAATAAATTTCCTTGCCAGTTTCCATTCTCTCAAGTAATTTCTCTTTCTCAAACTCTCCCATTTTTTTTTATAAAAAATCACTTTTTTCAACACTTGTTGTCAATGTACCCAAGAAAATTCACAACACAAGTGATCCTGATAAAGTTACCAGTTTAGATTGAGAGCTAATTCATGTTTCTATTCTAAGTAATTCATGTTTCTATTCTAACTATATTCTGCAATGCAAAATAGCATCAAGACATTAGCTACTAAAATAAAATCTCTCCAGAGTTCCATTTTCAAACAATCTAATCATAGCTTTCATTAAAAAAAATTAAAAACCTGTGTCATTCTAACATCAACAACACTTGTATCTAAATTTGTACTTGAAAACTCCATTTCTTAGGTGAGGTGGAAATCTTTCCAAAAGTGCCCTTAATTTGGCTTAGGTGTGACATAAATGGATTTTATTCTGTTTCAACTATTTATACACAGCATAATTTCTTGCACATACCCGACAATGCAGTAAAAGAGGAAAATGGTATTTAGGTTAGTCCAAGAAGAAGGCTGCACGCGCAAGAATTACTTATTACAAAACGAGTATTAACAACATTTCATTTGAAAGTCAGCTAAATAGAACTAATATTTACAGAACAGGAATTGGTACCTTGTATATGTGCCAGCATGGACTTTCGCGCATCTGAGGACATATCTGATTATATACTATATTTTTTATTTCAGTATCTTGTTTATTTTGGTAAAAGAACAAAGTTCTTTGGTAAAAGTCCAATGGTAAAAGAACAAAGTTCCAGGATTTTTTTTTTTCTGAAAAGGAACAATTAGATTGCTGCTGGAGTATACAAAGAATTCCCTTTTTCCTTACAAATGAGTGCCATGATCTATTAAGATATCATGATTTATTTAAGAATTCAGCTGATTTTTAAACATAAAATCAGCTGGAAAGTCGGCAGGCTTAAGACCCGAGTACCGTGAAATGGGGTGAGCTCCTGTCCTCGCTCCAGCTCTTGCCAACCTAGCAGTTCAAAAGCATGCAAATGCAAGTAGATAAATAGGTACCACTTCAGTTGGAAGGTACCAGAGCATTGTGTCATCATGCTGACCACATGACTATGGAAATATCTTCAGACAGCGCTGGCTCAATGGCCTTGAAATGGAAATAAGCACGGCCCCCTAAAGTTGGCAATGACTAGCAGAGTAAAAATGCACAGGGTCTGTAAATGTAAAATAGTATTTTGTTGTGTCTTAGAAGATTTCCCCTATTTCTTTCTTTTCTTTCTTTTTTGCAAAAAGAAAAGATTTAATGCAAAAAGGGAAAAATAAAATCAGTAATGAGAATGTCATGGTACCGGTTTCTAAATGTTATTATAATCAGTAGAGGATTAACGTCATAGAAACTGGAGCGGGAGAGAAGTAAAGGACACCACAGAGTGGATACTGGCTACATAAGTGTTTACATCTACATTGCCTGAGTTCTATGGTCATTGGACTCTTACATGTTCAGAGTGATAGGTATATCAGTCTGTTGCAGTAAACCTCTCTCCCCCAGCTTTTCCAAAAGATCTCTGAACTCAGAAGGAGATCCCGACCTCAGTTTGGTGTGCTAAAGTATGACAATGAAGAAACAATAATGGTTTCACAGAAAATCAAATCCAGGTAGAAGGAGCCTTCAGGATGGATGTACAGGATGTACAGGATGGATGTACAGGATGTACAGGATGCTGACAGGATGGATGTCAGCATCCAAAATACTTAAAATACGAACAGAAGAGTGTATTTCTAGCTCAGATTTGAACTGTCGGGTCCTTGGTACTTTTTGAGCTTGGTTGTCTTGTAGATGTTTCCTTACCCAATTAGGTCATTGGTGCTTACATATTTAGAATATGTTTTCTTTGGTAGCAAAATCAAGCTTCCTGCTTCTATTAAAGACTACCTTTGTGTGTGTAGGCTAGAGTCTTGGCTAAATATAATTGTTATTCCAATTTTTTATCTATAGGTCATAATTAGAGATAAGCAGTGATGGGTACACAATTGCAAGATCTGGAAGATTAAATTAGGGACTGATTCTCTTGAAGAATAACAAAAAAGAGATACCTGAAAGAATGAAATGGTTGTCTATGAAAGCTCATGAGATAAGAGATTTGTAAAGAAAAGAAAAGAATGGCTTCCAACTTCTTTTACTATAGATATAGATAAAAAAAGATATCAAACTGTTAATCTAAAATTAACCATGGTCTACTTCTACAATCCCACATAATTCTAATTCATCAAATCCCCATATCAAAGTGTCAAAGGTTTCTACACAAAACTGCAGAAAGTATAAAACGAGCAATCCAATAGCAGTAACAGATTAAAACCTGCAGTTAAAAATATTAAAAAATGTTGCTGTTGTTGCTAGGACTGGGAAAGTACTAATTGTCTTTAGTTGGCACTAAACAATAATGAAGATTATTGGAAAGACTTTTCAGAGCTTGGTGCTATCACAGAAATGGGAAACTTCCAGATGGGTGCATCCCACACCTCCTCATGGAAGGAACCCAAAGCAGGTACCCCTTCATTTATAGTGGTACCAAGCCGTAAAGGATTTCCTAAATTAAATCCAGCACCTTGGATTGGAATCAGACATAAATTGGATGCTAGCGAAGATCCTAAAGAATTTGTCATGATGTGTGTCAATGGCTCAGGAGTCTTTGCTGCAGCATAACTCAAGCTTCACCATGACCTTCAAAGGTAGTCCCATGCAGAATGCAAGAGAGTAATCCAGACAAGAAATTATGACGACAAGGTGTTACTGTTGTGAGACTATTTCTATCCAAACAGTCTATTGTGAGACTATTTCTATCTGTCATAGCCAGCACACCACACTAAGCTAATGAAATGAGCTTCATGTTACCAAAACTTGTGATTCTAATAATCAAGGATAGCTCTAAAAACAAGCTACAGTCTGGATCCTAAATATCAAATGTAAAATTAAATAAACTTCTCAGTGCATTGTGTTTTTTTGTTTTAACATGTGCCTAGTTTTGACATTCACTTGCCAATTTTTGAAGCCAGGCTGTAGAGGAAAGGCGTGAGCAAGGCATGTCTCATTAAAAAAAAAAAAATCAACTCTGCAAATAAGCAAAATGCCAGCTTCCCTTTTTGCTGGCTTTGGACTTCTCTATATCCCTACATTGCTGATTCATAGAGGAAAAACAAGACAACATCAGATGTAAAAATTACAGACCATGTGGTGTGTTCTGGTCACACACTGTTTGGAAACATCCTCGGGGCATAGCAACTTAAAGCAAAGGGCGCATGTTTGTTTTCTAAGCTAAATTGCCAAATTTTCCACAATATTATAATCCCACAAGGAATGCTAATATTCTGATTTTACTTCCACTTTTTTTTAGCTATTTAATTTGGCACCTCTTGCAGGAAAATACAAACAATGTTCTATATGTAACCAAATCAGTGGTCTAGGATCTTTAAAGCCCAATGTTGCAAAATAGAAGGAAAGCTAGCTAGAAAAGAATGCCTCATTATGATGAAAAACATCTTACCTTTTGCATGAAATGATTATGCACTCACATTTGCAGAGCGAGGTTTTCCTCATCTCATCAATAAAATAAATATATAATATTATGAACATATGTGGAAAATATTTACCCACCCTGTGATATTACTTCAAATGTTAACATTTTCCAGGAGAAATAATATTTAGTACTGGTTCCTGCTTAATTTTTTTTTATTTAACAAGACATTTCAAATTATTGTATTTTAATTATGTTATTTATTAAAAGTGTAATTAGAGAAAACATTTGTGTCCTTTTTCTAATTTTTCTTAGGGCTGCCTATATAGATAGTCCTCGAGTTATAACTGTATTTTCTTATTGAATTACAATTGGCAAAGTTACTCATGGTCCATCCTCAAAGTTACAACCTCCATGCCATCTTACTTGCTCCATATATGTAAGTAATCCTCAACTTACGACCAAGCTTACTCATATTTGAGGTTACGATGGATTTTTAAAAAGCTACTGTACCACCTATCCTCAAATTACAACTGCTTGTAACTTCTGCTGCTGTGTGATTACATTTTGAGCGCTTAGCAGCTGAATCGGTTGTAGTGTCCCACAGTCATGCAATTGTATTTTGTGCTATTTTTTGCCACTTTCTGGCTTTTTTCCCCCCTTTCCAGCAAAAAAATGCCCCTTGGATATGCTGGATTCACTTAACAACCACAGGATTTGCTCTACAACTGCAGTGGCTCACTTTACAACCATCATAAAAACAGTTGTAAAATCAAGTCCTGTCACATGGTGCCTTGAGTTATCAACACAACATTCTATGATCAAATTCCAGGTTCCACTGTACTCGTAAATCAAGGACTGCCTGTATATATTCTTGTAAACTAATTTTGGGTTGTTGTTTTTTCAACTATGGTTATATGAAAACAGCAAGGTTTCTCAATTTAATGATTCACAACATATTCAATTTCTCCTTGGAGCAGTTAGGAGCTCTTCCTCATTCAGCCAGGCACCTAAATCTAATTCTCAATTAAGAAATCTAAATCTTCCAGGAAGTATAACTGAGAATTAACAATGTTTTTTTTCCCTCCAGTTGCATGACAGTTTAGTTAACCCTAGCAACTTTATTTAGGAATGAAGTTCATACATGGGAGTTTCTGACAAACAGATCCATAAATTGTAGTCACAAAAGTCAAGATGTATAAATTTGTATGTATAAAGTATAAAACATACTTTGGGGGTGTATAAATTTTTTATATCTCTCCCTTTCAGCATATCAGTCTTTTAACCACTTGACTGTGTGGGAAGAATCCAGAGGAAGAAATATTTTGGGAAATATTAAAAAGGCAGAATATATTTTCCCCAAAGGAATTGTGGGAAGTCAGTCCCCCAGAGAAGGAAATACTAAAAGGGCAGGAAAATATATTTCCTCAAAAGATCTTAAAGAGGCAGAAAAGCATGCCCAGTTTTTCTTAATAGCCCCAGGTCTCCCTCCCCCAAGCAGAAACCAGCTCTGTAGAAATGCAGATGGAGGCCCCAGCTAGAAGATAAAGAAGATAAGGACACCTAAAATCTACATACCCCACCCAAACTCTAAGACAGGAAATAATAGGATTAACACAGAGATACCAAAGGGCACACTCAGACTCAGGTCAAAGTTCATGCCACAGGAAGCAACTCCAAACAAAAGACTCCAGAGGGTATGAAAATCCACTCCCCACATGTGCTCAGCCCTTTTTTTCTCTCTTTCCTGCCAGAACCATCTTTCTGTCTGGCTTTCCTCTTTAATAAATTGCAACCTTCTTTCTAAAGCAGTCGCTATGTTGTTTATCCTCGGCTTGGACTGAACCATGATGAAGACTTTTCCTTCAATAGAATAATGGAGAAGATCTTTTTAAAAAATGTCAGAAACCAGCCCCCAGAAATCAGCCCCAGCCCCTTAGGCAGAGGACATCTTTTAGAAATGCAAATTCAATAATCCTTTTAGAAAAGTTGGAGCCTTCAAGCTAGAAATTGAAGAGATTAGGATGACAAAGACCCTTAAAATCTACATACCCCACCCAAACTCTTAAGACAGGACATAATAGGACTAACCCACCAATGCCAAAAGGGAACACTCGGACTCAGGTCAAATTACATGATACAGGAAATACAAAGCCTCAAACAGGAACAGGAAACAACTTCAAGAGCCCCAGAAGGTATAAAAACCCACTCCCTACTACATGTGATCAGTTTTCCAGAGCCATCTTTCTGTCTGGTTCTCCTCTTCAATAAATTACAACCTTCTTTCTAAAGCAGTCTCCATTTTAATTATTCCCAGCTTGGACTGGACCCTGATAAAGATTTTTCTTTCAACAATTACATAGATTGGATCCCCAAAAATTGTCTTGCATGTATCCGAATTTGCAACCAAAATGTTGGAGATGTGGCAATATGGATGCAACTTATTATCATATTTGGTGGACTTGCAGGGAAGTTAAAGCCTTTTGGATTAAGATTTGGTGGATTATCCAACAGATTTTCAAGAAAAAGATAAAATTTACACCGCAGCTATTTTTATTGGGTATTATGGATAATTTGGATCAAAAAGAAATGAAATTGATGTTGTATTGTATAACAGCAGCAAGGATATTAGTTGCTCAAAATTGGGAAAAAAAGACTTTACCAACTATGGATGATTGGAGACAGAAGGTATCGTACTTTGCGGAGATGGCAAAAATATCCGCATACCTGAAGGATCATAGATTTATATATGTGATACTTTTTTAAGGGGGTGCCCGGTGGATGCCCCAACTGCACCAGACGGGATGGTTGAGAGAGGAAGGGAAGTAGGAGAGAGGGAGGAAGGAGGAGAGGTTGAGGTTAGGGAGGAGGAAGGTATGGAAAGTGAAAGAGGGGGGTGCAGGGGGGGGCACCAGACACTTCCATGAATGTATTGAGTAGTGTTATTTTTTTTGGTTGATATTGTGATTAATTGCATCATATTTATGTTATTGTTTCTAATTGAAAAATCAATAAAATTTTATTAAAAAAAACCCAATTACATAGATTTCTCAGAATTGTTTTCTGACAGTGGCATTTACACAATTCTTACTGCACTTGTAGTGATGTGAGATATTTCTAGTTTGTTTGGCCTAGGTGTAAAAAAGATAAGAAAATCTGACTGCAACTTTATGGCAACTTTATGTCACAACAAAGAGAGTTTTGATAATCCTACACCTTTTCATACTAGAACTAAGAATGCCTTAACTTAACTGGCAATGGATTCACAAAAAGAAGAAAGGAAGTGCTTTATTACATAACTAATACCTATATGTTTAGGTATATGTACACATATACATAATTCTAACATATTAGTTAAATAACTGTTACCCCGTTTGCTAAAAAATAATTTTAAAAAACCAAAATAGTAGTGTTCACAAGTTATGCTAGCTTAAACAATAAGACAATTTTAGTTAAGATTGATCTAAGTTGTACTAGATCCACTTTAATTTGTATGATCAGGAGCAAAATGTCCAAATTTGCAAGAGTATTTCTTTTTTGCATGTAATTCAACCTTTCCTCAGAATTACAATTATAAGCCAGACCATATGGAAAAGCAAATCTTTCTGCACTGTGGGATGCAATCTTTGCAAAATTACTCAAAAAGTTGTAACACTGAATTTTGCTGAATATTAGAAAAAATTGTCAGTGATAACGAAAGTTTAAAAGGGAAGGCAGAAAATATGCAATTTGGCATTATTGTCAGCAGGTGGCAGCGCAGGGTTAGAATTTGCCCAGTCTTTGAAAGGTAATGAAAAAAACATCACTTCATTTTGTCCATTGTAATTACATTAGTTGCTAATTACTTTTAGACAAAGCATAACGATTCTTGGCTGTAATGCAATTTGCATTGTGGCATTATACAGCCCAAGTTATTCAATTTTATTTAAAACCAGTTTTGCCTACACTGACTAAGAGATGGTCCCACTGCCAATAGAGAGGGTAAAAGAAATGCCACAAGTGCCGTACAATATGTAACAAAATGTAACAGTAGCAGAGTTGGAAGGGACCATGGAGGTCATCTAATCCAACCCCCTGCTCTCACAGGAGACCTATACTAATTCTGATAAATGACTGTCCAGTCTCTTCTTTAAAGTCTCCAGTGATGGAGCAATTTCCACAACTTCCAAAGGCAATTTGTTCCACTTCTCACTGTTAGGAATTTTCTCCTTAGTTTTAGATTGCTTCTCGCCTTGGTTAGTTTCCATCTACAGGTGTTTTGGTAAATAAGTTGCACCCCCCCCCCACTTTCTTGTGGCAGCTCTTCAAGTATTGGAAGACTGCTATCATGTCACCCCGGTCCTTCTTTTCAATAGACTAGTTCCTGCAATTGTTCTTCGTGTGTTTTAGCTTCTAGGCCCTATCATTTTTTTTGGGTTGTTCTTTTCTGAACTCTTTCCAAAGTCTCAACATCTTTGTTGTATCGGGGTGACCAGGATTCTAAGTATGGTCTTATACCCCACTTACCTATATCTAGCTTCTGCTTTTTGAAACACCACATAGTTCAACCAATTACATGGTCACAATGTCCACACATATGTCCTGCACTTGTCTCAACTTTTCCTTTGCAAGTCAAGGATGACCTGTATTTATTTGTGAACACTCCCTGCCGTGATGTTTCACACAAGAGTTTCACGAATATTTCCCGGTGACCTCACTGATTTACTTATTTTAATCTCATGTGTGTGTGTGATCCGCAGAATTCGGTACCTTTCACAGTTAGAACAATTAATCAGTGGAAAGACTTGCCACCAGAAGCTGTGAATGCTCCAACACTGGAGGTTTTTAAGAAGAGACTGGAAAGCCATTTGTCTGAAATGGTATAGGGTTTCCTGCCTGAGTAGGGGGCTGGACTAGAAGACTTCCAAGGTCCCTTCCAATATGATGATGATGATGATGATGATGATGATGATGATGATGATGATGATGATGATGATTTCTCCTCATCCCCTTCTCTCAAATGCTCAGCAGTGCTTAAAATGTGCAAGCTTTATAGATATTGATAAACTGTTCACAAAATACCTTTCAAATAACCTTTATTGAGGCAGGCAAAGAAGTGACATAGTTTGTTCCCAAATATAAATCCAATCATTTGATTATTGACTCTTTCTCAAGTCCAATATCCACAATACAGGTAGTACTCCACTTATAACCATAACGGAGATCAGTATTGCCGTTGCTAAGCAACACCGTTGTTAAGTGAGTCATGCCCAATGTTATGACCGTTTTTGCAATGATGGTTAAATAAATCACTGCAGTTGTTGAGCGAATTCAGCTTCGCCCATTGATTTTGCTCACTGGAAGTTGGCTGGGAAGGTCATGTGTGGCAATCACATGTCCCTGGGATGCTGAAACCATTGGAAATACATGCCAGTTGCCAAGCGCTCAAATTTTGATCAGGTGACCGTGGGGATGTTGCAATAGTTGTAAGGGCGGAGGCCAGCTGTAGATCACCTTTGTCAATCACTGCGGCTCTAATTTCGAACTGTCACTCAACCAATGGTTTGCAAGTCAAGGACGACCTGTATTCATTTGTGAACACTCCCTGCCATGATGTTTCACCCAAGAGTTTCACAAATATTTCCTGGCGACCTCACTGATTTACTTATTTTAATCTATTCTGGGCTCCATGTGTGTGTGATCTGCAGAATTCAGCACCTTTCAGAGTGGATTCCTTCTACAGCATTATTTCCATCGTGCAGGATCAGATTGAGAAGAGGAAGCAAAGAACCACTGCCTGGTTTTAAAAAGCTACAGCTCCTGGAGAAACAAAATGTCCTCACCACCATTCCATGCAAAAAAAGAAAGAAAAGTAATTGTTTCCCTGCATGCACACAGGTACACACACACACACACACACACTCACACACACACATACACACACAGAGTTCATATTCCTCATAGAGATTGGTCCTCGGTTTGTTGGAACACTTTGTAAAAAAAAAATAAAAATCCAAGTATTTCTTACTAATAGGAGCTGCTAAGCCATCAAGCCAATTCCACCTGGAAAGACCTTTAGCAGGGCCAAAGCCCAAAAGTATCCAGTAAGAGTTTCCATAAATGGGGAAATGGATTTGCTATATTTTAAAAAAGAGCTTTACTCCAGCTTTTAGAAGACGACTGCATGAGATCCAAAGGGGTGGAAATAAATTAGCATACCTGTGTTTCAAGCAACACGGCATCTTTCTCCCCTCTGGGTTCGCCACACGTGTGGAATTGAAAGTTCATGCTAATCTCATGTGGCTGGAGAGTTAGAAAATGGGAAAAGCTAGCTCAGAGGAATGAGAAGACAAGGAAGGATTAAATATATCTAAAGCTTTTTTTTTTTGAGATAGGAAACTTTAAGTATTTATATTAGGCCATGCTGCTTGGAAATCACAACCCCTGCCCATTTGCAAAGTACTAGTTATTAAAGTTTATTTATATAAACTTTTGCTAGTGATGCTGGGCTTTTAAGTATCATTTTTATATAGAACCTGATGAGATAGATTTGACCTGTGGCTTAATTTAGCAAAGATGTTATTTGGGGAGAAATAATATATTTAAAAATAGCAATTAGATGATTAAACATCTGTGCCAATGATAAACTTGGCCAGAAAACTTGAAAGATAAAACACTGCTGGAAACTTAATTGAATATTCCCCAAAATTTATTTGTAGCAAATAATAACATAGCCATATATAGAAATGTTTGAGAGGCTGTTTTCAAAAGTTACGTTAGTATTTCATACCAATCCCACTCCCAAAATTAATCACAGGGTAACTAAAATAAAACCAACAGAATATGAGCCTTATATAAGGCAGCTTAAGAGCCAGGAGGAGGGGTGTATCCCTCAACTTACAACCATTTGTTTTGCGACTGTTCAAAGTTATAACGGCACTAAAAAAAAAAGGGGGAATTACAGTTCATCCTCACACTTAGGACCATTGCAGCATTTCCACAGTCAGGTGGTCAAAATTTGGTTGCTTGGCAACCAGCCTGTATTTACGATGGTTGCAGTGTCCCAGGATCATGTGCTCATGAGCCGTGATGGTGCAGTGGTTAGAATAGATTATTGCAGGCTAACTCTGCCAGCTGCCAGCAGTTCAATTCTGAACCCAGTCAAGCTTGACTCAGCCTTACATCCTTCCGAGGTCTGTAAAATGAGGACCCAGATTGTTGCGGGGAATATGCTGTAAACCGCCCAGAGAGGGCCGTAAAGTACTATGAAGTGGTATATAGCTAAGAGCTATTTCTATCATCATATTTGCAACTTTCCCAACTGGCTTCCAACAAGGAAAGTCAACTGGGGAAGCCACTTAATTCACTTAATGTCTATATGGTTTACTTAAAACTGCAGTGATTCACTTAACAACAGTAGCAAAAAAGGTCATAAAATTGGGCAGGAGTCACTTAACAACCACCTTATTTAGGAACACAGATTCTAATCCTAATTATGGTTATACGTTGTGGACTATATGTAGTAAAATTTCCTTAAATGAAGAAGCCACAGCATGGTTTTTTTGTTTTTGTTTTTAAAAAGCAACCTAACTTCAAAGTGAGGCAACCAAACCTGAACCAGGAATACATCACAAGTAGTCCTCAACGTATGACCACAATTAAGCCCCAAATTCTTGTGGCTAAGTGAAACATTTGTAAAATGAATTTTGCCCCCATTTTAGGACCTGTCTTGCCACAGGTGTTAAGTGAATCACTGCAGTTGTTAAGTGAATCTGGCTTCCCCATTCTGACTTTGCTTGTCAGAAGGTCGCAAAAGATGACCAAATGACCTCAGGACACTGCAACCGTCATAAATATGATTCAATTGCCAATACTATAACAGTCGTAAGTATGAAAAATGGTCCTAAGTCCCTTTTTTTTCAGTGTCTTTGTAACTTTAAATGAACTGTTGTAAGTCGAGGACTATCTGTAATCATGAATGATCAGATGGCATTTTATCTCCCAAAACTGATATCCTCCCTTTCTGCTCTATCACATTTTCCATTATATATAGTGATGGCATCAAAATAGCTGTATTGATTGGATGTAAATGGACTTATACAATAGCAATAGTACTTAGACTTATATACCGCTTCACAGTGCTTTACAGCCCTCTCTAAGTGGTTTACAGAGTCAGCCTATTGCCCCCAACAATCTGGGTTCTCATTTTACTGATCTCAGAAGGATGGAAGGCTGAGTCAACCTTGATCTGATGAGAATCAAGCTGTCGAACTGCTGGCAGCTGGGAGTCATAGAATTAGCCTGCAGTACTGCATTCTAACCACTGTGCCACCACAGCTCATATATCATATATCATCTATCATAGGACATATGACATAGGTCAATATGACATATTCAGAAGCCAAAGAAAGTCAGGTAGCAATTCAAGTCCACAAATATGCTTCATTAACCAGTAATAGCAATAATAACCCTGCACAGTAGATATTTCCCTAAGTACTAATCGAAGGTGCTGTTGTGGCTTTTGTAGAACTAGTCTTCATTGGGCGATTTAACATTTAACAACCATTCACAGTTACAACAGTGATGAAAAAGGACCAATCCTCACATTTACAACTTTCATAGGTCGGTAAAACAAAGAAAAGCTGAAGTAAAAAGAAAAGCATTGCTGTGGTTTCCCTTAGCAACCGCCAGTTCCAATTGTGGTCGCTAAACAAGGAATGGCTGTATATGAACGGATAACATTGGTACCCCTCTGCACCTCTGTTTTCTTTAACTGGCCACTGTGTCATTTTTCAGCTCTTACTCCTGAATATTTCTTTTCAGATAAAGTGTGAGAAGGTTCAACCTTTAACATAAGTTACAACCTAAAGAACTCATGAGCTATTGATGCTTGTACTGTGGAAATAGAAAATTGGCAAGCTTTAATTCAGTGTGATGGTTTATTCATACATCGCTTGAAGCTTTAAACAAGACTTTCATCCAAAATGCTTGTGGATAGGTGATACAGGGTTGATTTTATAAGTCTTATTCCATTCTTTTTCAGCAATGTCTCAAACTGTTTAGTTCTGTTTGGTTACTCATATCCTGGAACATTTATTTCTTTCAGCTATTGATATATCAATGATATCTGTGATATCTATTATTGAAGTCATTGATAACACCTCTGGCTATAATCTGAAACAACTTATAATGTTGTACACATAAATGATCCTTCAAAGTCTTTAGGAACTTTTCGCTATGAGATTGCAGACTTTTCCCATACGTGGAAGGGTGTTGTTTTTGGCATCTTTGGCGTCGCAAGCCATTCATTTTGTTGATTTATTCCTGGCCGCCAAACAAGACTATGACCCAATGACTTCACTTTTATTGGTCCAAGATATCCAACTTGTTCTTCCTCCAACATTTGAGTTTTCCGTTTGGAAACTATGGTGCTTGTAGCTCTCTCGTGGTACAATATCTGTCAATTATAAGCATCACTGCTAGAAACCAGGAGATTGTGAGTTGTAGTCCCATCTTAGTCACTAGGTGACTTTCAGTCAGTCACTCTTTCGTATCCCAGTTCATCTCAACAGGCAACAAAAGGCTTGTGGTGAGGAAAATAAAAGGCGCATTAGATATGTTCACTGCCTTGAGTTATTTATAAAAATGATAAGGGACGTAAATAAATAAAGTTTAATGGAATTAAAGTTCTAATGCAGACATGTCAAAACTCGCAACATCACATGACGTCGCGCAATGTATCGGGACTGTTTTGCCATTGCTGGCAATGGGGTGGGCGCAGCTTCCACATGACGCGTCCAGCCTGCGGGCCGGCAGTTTGACAGTCCTTTTCTAGTGGAATGAATTTGAACCCAAATCTTGCTCATAATTCCCTCTTTCAACTTTGGGGAAGTAAGTAATTGGATTATTACAACAACAACAACAACAACAACAATAATAATAAAGTTGGAAGGGACCTTGGAGGTCATCTAGTCCAGGGGTGTCAAACTCAATTTCACTGAGGGCCGCATCAGCATTGTGGTTGCCCTGGGGGGGGGGCGGGGGTGTGTGGCCAGAGTTGGTGCAGCCTAATAGGTGGGCGTGGATGAAGTGGTGTGGCCAGTTCTACATCATTCACATCAAGGGTGCCTATGGAGGGCGTGGGCAAGAGTGGGACAGATCTGAGGGTCTCTGGCAGAAGGGGGTGGGACCGGGGCAAGTGCCAAGGCATGGTCCATTGGGGCAAGTGCCAAGATGGCCATCACAAGGCAGCGGGGGCCGTTCCCTCACTGTTTCCAGGATGGCTTCGTGGGCCACATGAAACCACTTCGCGGCCCGCATCCGGCCCCCGGGCCTTGTATTTGACATGTCTGATCTAGTCCAACCCCTTGCTCTGGCAGGAAACCCTATACCATTTCGGACAAATGGCTGTCCAGTCTCTTCTTAAAGACTTCCAGTGTTGGAGCATTCACCGCTTCTGGAGGCAGGTTGTTCCACTGGTTAATTGTTCTAACTGTCAGGAAGTTTCTCCTTAGTTCTAGGTTGCTTCTCTCCTTGATTAGTTTCCATCCGTTGCTTCTTGTCCTTTAGAGGAGAATATTTGTAGCTCAGAGTTGGGATGAGGGGTCCTTAGTGTTCTCAGAGTTTGATTGTTTGTTGCAGACATTTCATTACCCATACTAGATAACATCATCAGTGCTGTTACCTAGTTTGGGAAGTTAACCATTTGTAAGAAAACAACGAAGCTCAGATTTTTATTTGGTTTTCTTGGGGTTTTTTCTGTTGGTTGAAGGAGGAATGGCTATAGTTACCTTGAGCAAAGCCCTACCACCTTCCCAGCTTCCCCTTCTGCAGCTGCAGGTGCTGGCATAGAGAGAGAGAAAAAAAACCCTGGGATGTGGAATGGATAGAGGCAGTGACAATCGATACAGGAGTAGCATCAGCTAGATCAGTCTTAATAGAACACTGCGCCCTTTGTAAAACTTTCACTTGTTAGCACTAGCTTACAGCCTGACTTTGTATGCATATAAAGGAGGTTTCACCTTCTGCTCAACAGGCAGGAGCTGCTGCTAGCCTCCAGCATTGCTGAAATCAATAATACGAGATTTGATTTCAAATGAAGGTGTGGTCTCTGTTGCTTCAAAACTATCGAGCAATTTTCCTCTAACCTGAGCACACAATGACAGCAGAAAATTTTAATGCTGCTTGCTGTTTACTGATTTTCCGGAAGAATTAACTCTAGGGAATTACAACACATTGCAACCACTGAACAACAAGACAAGATCAGAGGTATATTTAATCAATCATTCGCCGATGGTCACAACCTAATAAACCTAGAAAGTAGGATTCTTGCAAGAAGTCTCAAGAGAGAAATAGTGTCCCAAACCGTGATGGATTGAATATTAAAAAGTCATGGCACGGAGCTGGCACTAATACAAATGTTTCATAAGGATTATGTTTTCTAATCTAAGCGATTTTGTTGACGTTTGTCCGATATCCCAGGATCCTGACCATATTTTGGGCTGCACTGTTAAAGAAATTTCTTAAGAATATAATTTCTTCAAAGCAGAAGCGTGCAAGTTTTCACTGTGTTGCTTCTTTGTCTCTGCTATGAACACAGCTCAAAGAGGGTGAGATAGACAACCCGCTTGCCCAGTAGTTACATTTGAATATTTGAGACTGTATTAGGCATGGTTTCACAAAACACTGAGGAGAAAAAAAAAATGAGAGCTTACTTATTCACAAATTGACTGAAGAGGAAGGCTGCAGCCAATTACAATATATTCATCACCCACTGATGAAGCTGGTCCCTGTCATCTTCTCCCTGCCAGCTTCTCAAATTGACATTTTATTTTATTATCTCATTTTTTGTGTGTGTGCAGATGGGCACGCTTTTGAACAAACCACTGAGCTGCGATCTTGCAAGCAGCTCCTGGTTGACTAAAAATGAATATTGTATAAGCACCCATAAGCATTATTTTATGTAAAGATTATACAAGAAAAACGTTTGGGATTGCAGAATGCCATATTCTTGTTTATTACTTTTTAATTAAAACATTTTTAATTTTTTTTTTTAAAAAAAATCTAGATTACTTAGGGGGCCTGGCAGGTGCCAAGAGAGCTAACTCTTATTGGCGAGCATATAAAATGAATAAATAAATGGCTGCGAGTACATCAGTGTCCAAGAGCACCATATAATCTATGCCACATTGTAGGAGATAATCTGGGCAATGGATGTCTTTAATTTATTTGGTCTGTATAATGGGGAGGGGGCACTTGGTAGATGTTTATGCGAATATCAGAAAATAAGTATGAAATTATGCAGGATGCAAAATTAAAGTTTCTATGTTATTCTTCCTTCAAAACATCTGAACGGTTCTGTTGTTGTAGACATTTGGAAAGCTTGCAGAAATCAAAAGTTCCACTGCCAAATTAGATTGCAGCAGGGCCAGACATTTTTTAAAAATGCCCAGCTGGACAGATAAAAATGCATGGCAGAACACTGGTCCAACATAAAGTATACGCAGTCAGCCACAACTAAATGATTACTTGGCAATTGAACTCCCCAGCACAGGCAACACGGTTTTAAAAAATACCAAAGGCAGGTGTGTCTCCTTCCCTGTGTATGTATACATACAGAGGTTTCTATATCTGGTTTTCCTATGCTACTCAGTTTTAAAGCAAATATTAAAACAATGACAATCCTATGAAAAACAAAAAAAAATATTTCAAGCCACAGGGAACAGGTTGATCGGTGAAAACATGTACCAAAGCCCTGAGGTTCGGTCTGTATATCTACTTGGCGTCCCCCTAAATTCAGCAGACTTCGTTACCAAATGCACTGATGCCATCCCAGACAGAAGGCCAGGCTAACTAGGCAATACACAACCATTTACATCTCAACATCCCAAGAATGGGTTCTTCAGTTGCTAAGTCACCACACTACAAAAGAGATACTGAGACCTTGGAAAAGGTTCAGGGAAGAGCAACTAAGATGATCAAAGGCCTGGAGATCAAAACATATGAAGAACGGCTGCAGGACTTGGGTATGGTCAGTCTAAAGAAAAGAAGAAACAGGGGCAACATGATAGCAGTATTCCAGTATTTGAGGGGCTGCCACAAAGAAGAGGGGGTCACCAAAGCACCAGAGGGAAGGGTGAGAAACAATTGTTGGAAACTGATCAAAGAGAGAAGCAACCTGGAATTAAGAAGAAACTCCTAACAGTGAGGACAATTAACCAGTGGAACAGCTTGCCTTCAGAAATTGTGGGTGCTCCATCACTGGAGGTTTTTAAAAGTGACTAGACAATCACTTGTCTGAAATGGTATAGATTCTCCTGCTTGAGCAGGGGGCTGGACTAGAAGACTTCCAAGGTCCCTTCCAGCTCTATTCTGTTCTGTTCTGTTCTGTTCTATTGTCATGTCCAACTCTTCATGATCCATGGACTATCTGTGCCAGGGCCCCCTCCTCCACTATCTCCCAGAATTTACCCAAATTCATGCTCATTATATCAGTGACACTATCTAATCATTTCATCCTCTGCCCTTTTCCTTTTGCCTTCCACCTTTCCCAACATCAGAGTCTTCTCTTCTCATTTGGTGGCCAAACTATTTGAGCTTCAGTTTCAGTCCTTTCAAAGAACTGAAGTCAGGGCTGATTTCCTTTAGGACTGACTAGGACTCCTGGACAAAAGCTATCCATGAAGATCATTTCCACGCCATTCCCCAATCCTGGAGTTGAGACTGCTAAAAAGCCTGAAACCGAGGTAAGTGTGTCTCTGAGAGGGTGACATCATCCACATTCCCCAACCAGATTTCTGTAATTCCCCCTCAGACCATTTGACTATCCATAACCAAGTTATAGAGGAACATAGTCTTAGTACAAATGGACCTAATATTTACCATCAGCACCTTGAAGTCACTAGAACTCCAATCTCCTTAAAGTATTCATATGAGAAAACAGAACCAGAGTCACACGGTTGATCCTCCTTCCCCTATAATGGCTTGGCCAATATTTCTTGATCAGTCACTAGCAGATGTATTCACTCCATTCCTCCCCATGAAGTCACTAATTGTATTCTCTGGCAAAACTGTCAAGTTCTATACCTACCAGTTATCCTACTGTGAAACCTGCCATTTTCCCCAGACTGCTACCCAGATAAACTTGGGCAATTCAGTAATGTAGCAAAAGCCATTGCACCACTCCTAGATACGGTCCCATGGGGTCCCATTTAGTTCCTCACATGTCTATATAATATCCCATCTAACCCCAACACTTGCTAAGAGCATTTCCAAACACCACTGTTCCTATAAACTCAGAGTAACCAAACCAAGAAATAGTCCTTCACAATGATTTAGAAATTCCCACACACCAAGGATTTAACAGAGGGAATCCCTCTTATTCTCAATCCAAGGAAACCTCATTTTTCCACTTCCCACCTCTCACTTGAGAACAGCCCCTCTCCCCCCAATTCCTTCCTTTGACCCTCTCTTCAGTCCTCCAGCATAAGGCATTCTTCTTGATGTAGTCAAGGGCACCTCTTAGCATTACAGACTGCTGGCTTGAAATGTTTGGAGTTATAATCCATCACATCTGGAGGGTACAAACTTGGGAAATGTTGATTTATACCATCACACAATTCTTAGCTTGGGTTATTTTCCTCTTGGGTCACATTACTTTTTCAGGCTGGCCAAAGATTGAAGTAAGTTTTCATGATACAGAATCTACTTTATCAGATACAGCAGTTGTTATCTGAAATTTTACCTGCTCTGCCTTACTTGAGCGATGCAGTTTTATAGCTACCCAAGTTGCTGAAATACAAATCATTATAAAACTTATTTTATGTATTAGAGATACTTTTTTATTGGATATGCTCTGTTGGATTGCATTTTAATGACCCTAAAACTATAGACGGTTGTAGAATAATAATTATACTGTTGAGAAAGGCAAGGATTATGACATATTAATACTTTCCAATAAAGCTTTCTTCCCATAGAAAGGATCAACCAGTTGAATTCAGAAAGCAGCTAATCAATTTTTAGACCTCAATGCTTGCTGTGGATTTCTTAAATATATGGTAGTATCAAGTGAACATTTACTTGCATTCCATTTCAAATTTTATTTACAAAGTGTTTTCATCTAGATGAGAATTTTTTTTAGGTATCAGGTCCAGCTGTACAGTATAATCAGAGTCACTAGCTTAGGCACTTTCACCCTTCCATTAAAAAGCCAATTCAAATCCTTATTGTGGTCATAGAAAATTAACTAAAAAGTGGGGGGGTTCCCTCCATGAGTTACAAAAATCATATAAGGATGGATAAATTTACAAAAACTAAAATTAAAAAAGAGAGATCCTCATACCACAAGCCCTGTACCCATAATGATCTGTCTACAGATATGAATTGTTCCAAGGCAGAATCCAGGAATGCTATATCTAATTCTAATATGTTAATCTGAGAGGAGGAAACCAAGCTTTCATTATGATCTATAAAACATGCTAGTAAAGGGAAAATGAAAGTTGTTGGTGTTGGGGACACTATAAATCACATATGTGATAGTCTCAATAGCATGTGTGCCACGTAAACAAAGTCTCACCACATGGGGATTTTAGTAAATTTCTCATTAAGAACCTGAGAGAATAAAACATCATGCCTGATTCTGATTGGGCAGGAGAGACTGAAGTAGTAAAGTATCTACCCAGTTACCATCTGGAATAAGTTGTATGAGCTCTAATGTGAGCTGGAGAATGAGTTCTAATGTGTGCTGGAGAATGGCTGACCTCATTCTCTGATTCTATATCAGTGTTTCCCAATCTTGGCAATTTGTGGACTTGTTGACTTCAACTCCCAGAATCCTCCAGTCAGCATATCTAAAATTCTTTCTCTGAATGGCTGTTCAATTTCTTTTTTAAAACCTTCAGTGACGGCGCACTCACAACTTCTGCAACGGCTTGCCTTCATAATTTGTGGGTGCTCCATCACTGGGGTTTAAGAAGAGATTAGAAAACTATTTCTCTGAAATGGTATAGGGTTTCCTGCATGAGCATGGGGTTGAACTAGAAGGCTGCCAAAGTTCTATTCTATTCTATTCTATTCTATTCTATTCTATTCACTCCACTCCACTCCACTCCATTAATTTTTTTAGTCTAGCAATTCATCAAGGCAAGTCCTTGGTAAGTCAGTTTCCCCAGAATTGTTGCCTAATGCTGGACTAATGGAATCAGTCTTGATGGGGGGGGGGGAATGGCATTTGAACCACTAGGAGAAAATAGACAGCCATGGTATCACCTCCATTATCGCCGCTTCCCTTCTGAGTATCACATTAGAGACACATCTAAGCCCTTGAAAAGGGTTTGCAAAAACATCTATTTAAATGCCCTCAAGTGATTTATAGTGAGGGGATTATTTCAACTGTACAACATTTGGGTCAAAGCTTTTGTTGAGAAAAGTTTCAGACCTGCTTGTAGGCATTCTCTAACTTTGTATGAAAACATTTGTGTTTGTGAGGGAGCATGATTTTCCAAGTACCTGCAGATTAGAGTCTTATCCCCAAACACTGTATTTTAAACTTTTAAATGTCTCAGTTTTTTCCCCTTCACTGGCTCATTTAAATCTTTTGGGTATCTTGGCAAAAAATACTCCTTTAGTTTTGTGGTCATTAATTACCAATGAGTGCTCTTGGCACAAATAAGTAAAAAATATGCTTGCCTAAGTACTACAAGTATTGTTTAAAATGTAACTGCATCATCAACATAGAGAGATTATGGAATATCACCCAAGAAATCTTAAGGATTTACCCTTGCTTGAAGTCTTGTGAAGCTTTGGCATTCCGGTGCAAAATCTTGTAAGAGTTCAATATTATTCACCATGTATTCTCACAAAAATGTACTAAATGTTAAATTGAATTATTTAATAAGTCCACTGCTGAAACATATAATTACTGAAAAGTGAGACAGAAATAAAATAGCTAGGAAAATTAATTCATTAAAGCTATTACAGAGCAACCCTGTGAATATTTTATTTAGATATCACAGGATTTAATAAGAATCAGCTGCCTTTTACATGGAATTATATTGTAACTTCAGACTACCCAGCCACAGAGTAGCTGTCATGACAAAATCAGGTGCCTTGGTGGCTTGTCAAATAAAATTTCTTTCCTAATCTAGTATTACATGCCTAATATGCAAAAGGTGTTTATTTTTCCATATTAATCACAACCTCAAAGGAACAGCCAGCTTTGATTTAGTTCAGGGCTGATTGCTTAGTTTTTCTTGAAGTCCGTGGTACTCTGTCTCCATGTCCTTTATTTGAAGGTGTCTGTTTTTTTTCTCTTATTCTTTTTGCAATCAGGGATGCAAGAAAGCCATTGCATTAGAAGTAGTGTGTGTGTGTGTACCTTCATTGGGGTTTTTTTATTTTTTTAATAAAATTTTTATTAATTTTTCAAATTACAAATATCATCAAATAATACAGATATGATGCATTTAGTTACAACAACAGAAAAAAAGATAAACCTATTCAATACATTTTCGGAAATGCTCGGCAGTCCCCCCACCCCCGCATCCACCCTCATCCACCTTCCTCTTCCCTCCTCCCCCTAAACCCACAACCTCTCCTCCTTCCTCCTTTCCACTATCCTACATCCCAACCTCTTTCTTAACCACCTCCTCAGATGTAGTTTGGAGTACCAGTCGAGCATCCCCTCTTTTTAATACAATTCCATTATTTATCTATAATATATAAATGTACCTTCATTGTTGACTCTTAGTAACTGCCTGGATTAGTTCCTGCAGTCACAGTTCTTCAGAAGTGGTTTGCTATTTGATGTAGTTTTTTTTAAGAGAGAGAGAGAGAGAGAGAGAGAGAGAGAGAGAGAGATTGGCTCAAGATCACCCAGTTGGATTTGTGCCTAAGGCAGCACTAGAACTTACAGTCTCCTGATTTCTACTTTGATGCCTATACCACTATACCAAAATATCTATGGAGTCCAATTAGGAGTTATGATATCTCATTTGCAGGATTAACCCATATCACCTCTTTCTAGATTTTATTTGCTTTTTAGGAAGCCACCTGCAGTTTGGTTATGTCTTTGCATAAACATCCTATTCTCAAAGATATTCAATACAAGATGCAATGATGAACCACTGTATACATGATCTCACTTCCCTCCCACTTTATGGACATCTATGTCCATCCTTCACCCTACCATTTCACTCAAAATTTGAGGGAGACAATGTATTTGCAAAATCTGAATACCATCTCATTTATTCATATCTAGATATTACAAATTCACTATTAAAGCTGAAAATGCTGTCAATGAAAGAACAAAAAGCTGAAGAGACTAAGGCGGTTGCAGCAACTTCTCACTGTAGCAAGATAACAAGGATAAATCACCTTTTTAAAATTTCAGTTTAGCTGAAGCTGACTTCCCCTTCAATCTGCTAGAGACTCTACTATCAAGGCATTTGGGTCCAAGGTCAAAAGTGGATGTTTTCAAGAAAAAGATACATAATTATATTCCAGACACAATAAAATTAACATTTCTTGACACATACATTATACATTAATCCTTTTCAGTATGTAGAAAATACGTTACATGAACTCTACATTGTAGAATTCATTTAAATATTTACTTACTTGTAAGATGTATAAACTGCTTCAACCTCAGTAACACACAAGAGCAATAATGATACAGCCAATGCAAGACAATTCAGTATATACAGTGAAGCACAAATTAGAAAAGCAAATCTATCAAAAAAAACCAACCCACACTAACCAAGTGATCCATTACCAAAGTAACAACCAGCCTCCCACAACAGAAACTGTGTAAGAACATTATTCAAATGAGCAGAAACACATTGCAATAATCCAGAACACCAGAGAACGAAAAAAGGCCACCTATACAACATCGTCCAACAAAATGGATACCCACACAACTTTATCTAAAAGTGCCTGACCACTTAGCCCACTACAGCATAATGACCGCAAACTATGAGAAGGTTAACACTGGCATACATTAAAAAAAATCAGAAACAATCTGAATATTGTTACAATGGCATCATAGCACACAAACCAACTAAAGGCCTTCAAAATATTTTAAGAAAAAGAAACAGACATGTCAAACTCACGATGTCACGTGACATCGTGTGACATATCGGGACTGTTTTGCTATTGCCGGCAATGGGGTGGGCGCGGCTTCCGCGTGATGCCTCGCCCCGCCGGCTGGCAGTTTGACACCCCTGATCTACAACATACAGTGGTAAGGACTGTAACAGCCATCCTGTAGGACAGATTGGCATAAAATTAGCATGAACACCAAGTAGCAGTCAGAAGACACAATGAAAACTCCTTAATTTCACATTATGTGGACAGAATCAATCATAGTTTCAATTGTGAAACTGTAAGCATCGTAGATTCAAAAAATGATAGGGAATTCCTAAAAGCTTGGCACTCAGACAAATCAGCTATCAACAGATACATAGAGATAAACTGTATTTTCACATTGTTCAAAAGAGACAATAAAAAAGCTAAGAAAAAGAAAAATTATTCTCACAATCTTCATCATACGGTTTAGCCTCTGGTTCCCTAATCTTCTTTGTTGGTCTTCTCTGCACTCTTTCTATTGCCTATAGTCTCATCATGCACATGCTAGCAATGAAGAAATAAGAATTCTTGAGTGCTCCTATAGCATCCAAGAAACCTTCCAGAATTCTATGCTTGGTTTTGGATCTACCAGGTCAGGCTTACCAAACTCCAGATGGCCACAGATAGAGCACAGAGCCAGAATTTTCTCTGTTTTTTCTGCCATTGGTATCTATGCGTACTCCTGCAGCCCAAATCTGTCAGCCCACTCAAGTTCCTCTATGTTTCATGGAACTAGATTGTTTATGCAATTGTTTATATTTAAACTCCCACCAATTGGTGGCTTTAAACCCAGGCTTTCTGGAATTTGTCCTAAACTTCCAGAACTGATAGCAATTGGAAAATATGAAAGGAAAAGGAGCCTTTCTTTTATCTAAGTTTAGAATATTTTCCTTCCTTATTCCATGTATCTCCTTTGAAGGAGATTCCCTCGTGTCAGAAACAGTGAAACAGTTCCTCTAGTCTAGAGCAACTCAAACGTTTCATTAGAATAAATGGAAGAGAAGCCAGGCAAAAATGTCTCTTCAACCTGGGAAAATGGTTTAAATTAATACTTAAATGTAAGAGAATTCTTCTGCTATAAATTTAATATCCCGAATGGTTATTTGAACACTATTCAGTTGAAACTGGGGCAGATTGCTTAACATTCTAACATGTATTATTTAACATTTAATTTGCTAGTACTGCTACCTTTAACCCAACGCTGTTCAAATTGGCTTTTCCGTGCAAAATCCCTGAAAAGCAAAGAACAATACAGAAATCCTCAGCCTTTGGCCTAGAGCAGTCATTAAAGCGGAATGTGTGTGCGTGTGTGTGTGCATCTTCAAAAGATGGAAAACCTATACAAAATGATCATAGTCTACCTAATTTCATACTGCAGGATGAAAATACACGAAGATGTTTCACAATGCAGGATGAAAAGAAAATCACCCATTGTCAATATCCAAGCTCCAAAAGAGATATATTTTTTAAAAAAATAAGCATATCTGTGTGCACCTGCATCTACAGATCCTGTACAATGCAAGTCTGAACAGAATTTTAGTTCCAGGTGGGGTTGAAGTCTTTATTGACTTTTTAACAATAACAAGGGAAATCCAGGTGTGCTGCTTGTTAATGGAGAAAGTGCAAAATATGGGAACTATTCTGCCTCCTTTGAGTTGTGTGACTATTATATTTGCCTTATGATCTATTACAATCAGCCTAAGAATTGATCTATAGTTGGGCTTCTCTTTTGAAGTTCTGCTTTTTCCCATGTCCAGCAGAGCCACCATGATATTGGCAGAGGCCTTCATGTGCTGAGACATGGCTGTCCATGTCCTAAGCAAGGGACATACGAGTTTAAGAGAAAAGGGGCATGAAAACAGAAAGGTCAGAAAACTCTTATCCACAGAAGAATGGAGCAATGGAAATTAGCCAAGGAGAAGATGAAATATCTCTTCTGTTCCCTCTGTTCCAGTGCGCATAGTGATTAAGATGGGGAGACCCCGGTTCTGGTTCCCCCTCAGCCAGGGAAGTTTGGATAGGTCATTTTGTCTCTCAGCCAGACTCACCTGAAAGAGTGATGGTGTTAGTGGTGGTGGCACCAGTGATTTAGGAAAAAGGAACAGCAATGTGTTGAAAGAAAAATCAGGTCCAATTCCAAGCTGGGAGTACCTAAAATGGAGGCTAAGACACTGGAAATAAAAATGGGGGCTGCTTAAGAAAAAAGGTTCCTGTTTTATTGATGAGCAGAACCTGCCACAGCATGCAGTTCTGGGACAGCTGAACAAATGGAGTTGAGAATGATTGGGTTTTTATACTTTCTTTGGGGCTTTGTATTTGAGGTGCTTAGAGGTCATGTCCTGTCCTTGAAGCTGGGTAGGGGATGTAGATTTTAGGAGTCTTTATTTTTCTAATCCCTTCAGCTCCAGCCTTCCTGCCTCCAGTCTTCCAGAATGGATTAGAAAATCTGCATCTCTAAAGAATGGCCTCCTCAGGTTTCTGCCTGGGGAAACTGGGCTGGTTTCTGCCTCACTTAAGGTTTTTCCCCAAAATATTTCATTCTCTAGGAAAGTGGGTGGGTGCTGACTCCCTACAAATGCCTATGGAGATTCTCAGTCATCCAGGTCAGGGTTGTCCCAAAGGTGCTTTTTCAAGAGGCTACTTTTTTTCCTTGAAGATATTTTGCTTCTCCTCCAAGAAGCTCAACCAAGAACTGAAGAAGTTTCTTGGAGGAGAAGCGAAATGTCTTCAAGGAAAAGCAAAGAAAGTCCAGTTGCCTCTTGAAAAAGCACCTTTGGGACAAGGAACAACAATCTCCTTGTGGGTTACTTAGTGTTCCTAAACAAAAAGTGACATCGCACAGAAGAATTTAAGTGTGTCTTAAGAAGGAGATGGGGAAGAGGAAACAATTACTCAGCCCTGGGAAAATAGAAAACAGGAGAACAAAACTCAGAACGACCCTACCTTAACCTTGTCATCCTTAAAATGGGAGTGAAGACTTCGGACATATTTTCAAAATTCTGATACCGTATTTCATAATGTAACATTCTTGGAATCCCTGCAAATGTCTATTTCTTAATTTAGCCTGCTCCAAGAGCTGATAGATAGCTATTTAACAAATACATGAATCAAGTAAAAAATATGTGTGAAAAAAGGAAGAGTTGACTACAGATACCTCCCCTCCACCCCCCATCCTGATATCCTTGCATTACAAGGTAAAAAAAAGACTAATTTAGACAATTTAGGATAAAATAGTCACTTTTCTGGGACAGATTTGTTGGTGGTATTTCAATTAAGCAGTATTCTGCTCTGCTGTTAGAGAGGTATTATTTAAAACAGTTTTTATCCAGCTATCGGAATAGAATAAAATTGAGATTTTATCCATCTGATCCTTCAACCCCATGCTAACAGTTAACAGAATAACAGAGTAACCGAATTTTAGGTTAGAATTTTAATTTTTAATTATAGTTAGAAGTTCTAACTGCACAGGTCCAATCGGTGATTGAAATTCCACCCACCACTTTATCCCATACTATGTTGCTGGTAACTTGTTGATAAATATGTCAAAACCGTTCATCATGGAAAGCAAGTAATTTATTTTCAAGTTAGATGCATTTTATTTATTTATTTAGAAACAATGCATTGATGGAATGACAAGCTTGCTCATTTTTTAATGTTCATCAACTCATTACTCAGAAGTCTATAAAACGATGAAGTGCTCTGTTTGTATGTCAACCGAACAGGTAAAATATAGCTTTATGTGTGGAAGATTTAATTTAAGTATAAAATTTGCCATAAAGTTAGCTGGCCAGAATAAATTAGAACAGTTCAATGATCTGTTACCAACATGGAGATGTTATTCACAAGCTTATTGGATTGCCAATCTTCCCTTCTTGCCTTTGATTGGGCTGATATGACAAGGCAGAGAAATGTAATTTGATGTTGTTAAATCAAACTGCCTTTCAATTGATTGCAAGCTATATGGCCGGGAACAACTAACGAACAACCATTTCAGATCTAATTAACGTGTTTGTCCAGACTGTTTTCCAAGGATATGTGGACGGACAGCTTTAATTCAATTAAAAGCAAATGTTCAACTTTCATTAAGGGCCTTAGAATAGCCCACATGTCTCATTTCCCAGGAGATATTTTAATGGAATCATTTGTGTAGCAAGCAGGCATCAGGCATCACATTCTGGCCATAGCTTATAAAAGCATTATTTTCTTAAAAGGGGAGAAAACAATGACTCACTGGAATCAAAGGCCTTTAGAGTTGGAAAAATCAAGATCTGGATAAAGACGTGCTAGAAAACAAACTATTTTTACTTTATCATTTAGAGCAAAGGGAAGGGGGGAAAAATCCTTAACAGATTGTTCTTTTGTCCAGAAGAGAGTTATATTCATTGTTCAAACCTGAGACCACAGAGATGCTTGAGAACCTGGGGGGAGGGGGGAAGACAGACCCCAGAGACTTCCAGAAGTAGCCAGCACATTGTAATTTTTAATATGACAGAAGGAGAATTGGCACTGAAATATATGTCTGGAGAGTAATTAAATTAAAAATATTTAATTTTAATTCAATGGAAATGGAGATTAAACTAAATCAAATTTAGTTTTGTCCTGGCCCTAATGGCTAGTCTGATGCTGCTGGGCTCTCTGCACAAACCCTACAGCATTTGCAATCTTGCACAACTTTTAAAAACATTTTGAGGCTGTATTTCTGGGAAAAGCTTTAAAATGCAGTCTACTTGGATTGTGACACCTAACTATCTAGTTTCAGCTGTCCTACCTGTGTAAAAAAAATGAAAGAGTTTGGGGTCCTTTTTACCAGGAGTTAGAGCAGTGGCTCTCAACCTTTTTAATGCCGCGACCCCAACTGGTCGTAAGTCGAGGACTAAACTGGTCATAAGTCGAGGACTAAACCGGTCGTAAGTCGAGGACTACCCAACCGGTCGTAAGTTGAGGACTTTCCCTGCCCGGGAGCGCCGCGCATGCGTGGTTCCGCCCCCTGCACCGGCCGAGGCGTAGCTGGCAAGCGGCAGAGACGGAGCAGGCCGACCACCAGCTGGCCCAGCCCAAGGGAGGTAAGGCATCCGCCAGAAAAGGGGAAAAAAATGGTGGACAAAAAAAATGGCAGACAAAAAAAATGGCGGACAGCCTTGCTTGGCGACCCCCATGAAATGGTCGATCGACCCCAAATGGGGTCCCGACCCACAGGTTGAGAACCACTGAGTTAGAGTATATGCTGGGTCACCATTCCTACAGAACCCATTCTTTTCAATTCTAAAGCTGTTCTGGAATAGGTAGAATAGGTAACATTTATAATAATTCAACTCTTAGTGCTGAAAATGGGTTAACATTTTAAGATACAAATTAGACAGGACACCTGGCTTAAAGTATATTATACTGCCTTTTCTATTATTATATCTTGCTTATGCCTCCACTGACTTTATGCATTCTTTTCTCTTCTTCCACAGATTTCTTTTTGCTTAAAGATAGTATGTTTTAAAACTTTATTTATAAGGAGGGTTCACAAGCTATGGTTAAAAAAAAAACTATCAAGAGGGTGTTCCTATCAATATAATCAAAGGTTTTTATGTGCATTGCAAATAAAAAGTAGGCAGAACTTCAACCACACTGTTGTAGCCACTATCCTGACTTTGAGCAGGACATCCCTGTTTTGGTCAAAAACTACACCATGCACATGACTATAGCCTGGATTAATTTATTGCACTTCAAAATATTTTTTAAATCATGATTTATCATACAGCATTTTGTTATAATATAAGTCATTCTACTTTTATATTTATTTTATTCTGATAGATGATAGAGATAGATAGATAGATAGATAGATAGATAGATAGATAGATAGATAGATAGATAGATAGATAGATGGATGGATGGATGGATGGATGGATGGATGGATGGATGGATGGATGGATGGATGGATGGATGGATGGATGGACGGATGGACGGATGGACGGATAGATATGGATAGATTGATTCAAGACTTAAGAACAAATGGTTAGGTTTCTTTTCTAGCCAGTGTAGTTATTTTATATAATAGTAATACATTCAATTAAATATTATTATTTAATTTGTATCCAAGAGAACAATTAATTTTAAAAGAAATGTTAACTTTAATGATTTTGAAGTCTAATAAAGTCAATAAAGATGATTTTAAAAATCCATGATTAAGCCCCGCATTGTTTCTGAATACAATATCAAAATTAATGTGAGTCCTGTACTCTGTTTCCTTTCAAACGTGTTGTATGCATATTTACTTTGAAATCACATTGCATTTAGGGAGGATGACTCTAGTAGAAGATGAGGATAATAATGATCATATTTCCTAACCAAGCAAGTCAGGGCAAAACTCCCAGGGTTCTCCATTTCTTTTTGAGAGGGATTCCTACAATGCCTTGCCAATAGTCAGGCTATGGAAGCACAGCCAAAACAGTTGAATGGCAACAAAGCATATAACCCTGGTAGGCAGTTCTCTATATTAAGCACAATATTTAAACATATTCATACCCACCAGGCAGGTTTCTTCTGGCTTTGCCTGTTTTTGATTTAATTTAATTCAGTTTATATCATTATGATCCTGTCTAGTTTATCCTTTAGGAGCAAGATAGACTGCAGGAAGATAAAGAGGAATTTAGAAGAATTAAGAATTCCTAGCCTTCAGAAGGAGATAGGAGAGGGGCAATGGGAAGGTTCCAAGTGGGACAAAGAGACTCAAAACAGCTTTAATCTCATTGTGTAAAAAGAGACAGGGAACGTTTTTGCTGAGTTTGCAGAATTCTGTTAATTTACTCTACAACAATATAACAGCAGTCCTGAAATCCTTGCTTTGTCTGTTTGTTGACATGGCCTACCTCAAAGGCCAGGGTTTGTATATCCCACAGAATAAACAGTATAGAGCCAGTTTGATGTAGTGGTTAGCACAAAGCTAGCTAGGTGACCTTAGGCCAGTCACTCCCTCTCCACTCTAGGAAGGGGGCAATGGCAAACCACTTCTGAAATATTGCCAACTGCAAGAACCTGACTTGAAGGCACAAATATCATAATATAATAAACAGTACAGTTTGTTGCTGTGTTGCATAACTTGAGCATTGTGCTTTGTGAACTGCGATGTGTAGTTTGAGGTGCTGTATTAGACTAGCCAACTCCAAACTATGATTTATGCCATATATACACTCAGCCATTAAGTGGTTCAAACAACCCTTGTTCTATGGTTGAGCAAAAACTTGAATCTGGATTTCCCAGGCCTAGTTCAATGACTTAACCCTAGCTTCTGAAATAAATGTGGCTAAAATAAAATTAGATTGTTTTGGAGTTTATTCCAACTTGTTTTCACTTGGTAACTTGCACAACAGATCAAGTTCATTCTGTCAAGTGAATGCTAACTCACTTCCTTATAATTTACCTCTTTATTATTTTTACTTCCAATGGATGGGCTTTACATTTTGTTAAATGCCTGGCACAATGTCCATCCTTTCAAACTCTTGTCTCTTCTGTAATGGAACAGAGAAGCAGTCTCAAATATGCTTGTGGTCCTGTCTCAACACAGAACTCCTGCAGGTGTATCTTTTGTGGGCATTAATTTCCTGCACGTCATCTGCATCAATTGGCAGTGACCAAAATTAAACCATATGTGAACCTATAACTGTATAGTGCTAAAGAAAAGATGGTCCACCATATCAGATCTCATTGCTGGAAGAAATGTACCTGCTGCCTTTTATGGAAGGGGAAGCAAGCGGCAGCTTGGCTGGGCATGGTACCTAATCAAAAACTGGTTTTGCAAGAAATTTGCATGGAAATGTCAGTGTTGAAAAACATCCCATTTTAAAAAATAGTTTTCCATCTTTAAAAATAAATAAATAAAAAGAAATTGTTTTAACATGAAACACTAATGTTTCACTCATTTTTCCTACAAATCAATTTGTGGCAGAAGTTTAAATAAAAACCTCTGTCAAGTTTGACAGTAGTTAATCATTCCAGTGAACACTGAACAAATTTCCTTATTAGTAATACTTACATGAAATGCTTAACCTAAGTGATCTAAGCACTCCTGAAAACCTTGCCGACAGAATCACATTAGTAATGAACCTATCATCTGTAAAGTAAAAGACCTACATTTTACACATCTACCCTGGAAGTCAATTTCAGGCTTTTCATCCTTGCCAAATGCTATCTCAGCTATACATCAGCCAAATTTCATGCCAAGAAGTAAACAGCATGCCTTGCTAATAGAAATGATTATCTGATAGAATGCTTAACACAGAAATAGATTTTACTAAAGTGACAGCGCCTTAAGATTTGTGAAATTTTTGAGGTAACTTATATCCACTCAAGCTGCATTTCAGACACCATGAACGTAGGCCAGCAGTGTGTGGACACACGAGACCTCTGGTTGCATTGTGTGGGTAGATTGGATATCTTGGGGAACTATCTTTTCAATTCTTGATACCCAAATGTTCAGAGAAACAGACCTTGATTTTCTTGTTGCTTATAGCAAAGGGAGAACAAATGTAAAAGAGCAGGTTGAGCTGGAAGATGGGATTAAAGGTGTCATCAGTTTGGAATCATTGCACAGTCACAAGAGACCCAGTTGATTGTGAGTTGACCAGATTAATGTTAGGCACAAAGAATTAGAATCATACATAAAGTTATGACATAAAATTTATACCCAAGAATCTGGTCAACTAACAACCAATAATAAATTGGAGCTAGATGAGAATCAACAGAATTCAAGTGGGGGTGGTCTTGGATTTCCTGTGGCAATGCAAGAACTCTAAACTAATGATGCATTTAGCTCCACCCCTCAGCTCTGCCGGCTTTTTTCCTACAACAGCAGTCTTAGTTAAGGGATAGTGGATGGGTGATTATTGTTGCATATGTGACTTCAGTGGTTATCACAATTTGCTGATCACAACAGGCAGTGAGAGTGGGTCTTATCCTTATGACATTCCTAACCTCAAGGATCTTCTTTTGCCTTTGGTCCTTGGCATGCATATCTGGAGCTCTCTGATTCCCACCCCCCACCATCCGATGTGACTAGCTTGGGGTTAGGCTCCACCTATTTGTATTGTATATTTCCTCTCCTTCTGTTAAAGTTATGTACTGTATCTGCTTCATTTGTCTTTGTTCAAGATCCCATTATTGAACACAAGCAGTGCTGCTATCTCAAACAATTAAAGCTTTTATTATACATTATCAGCACTTCAAACTAGATCAGACTAGGATACCAGTGTTATGAATGCTAATACTATACTACTTTATTATAAGGTTACAATAATAAAATCTTGCAGGTCTGATTATGCCTCTCCCCTCCTTCCTTTTATCTTCATGAGAAGTGTGTGTGGGGGGTGTGTGTGTCATATCTGAGGTGCTTAGTCAAATTATATTTCTGTCCTGGACTCAGATTTCTTTTATCTGATCATTACCTTGGTTTCACCTTTTACCCCTATTCCTCAAGGTTATTCTGATTTCTTATTACAGAAATTCACACCATCTGAATCCTGGGTGACCTTACGCCAGTCACTCTCTGTTAGCCCAAATTACCTCTTGGGATGGTTGTTGTGGGGAAAAGTAGAAGAAGTATGTATATCATCTTTAATTCCTGAAAGAAAAGCAGGATATAACACTAAGAAATAGCAGTAGCACTTAGATTTATATACTGCTTCATGGTACTTTACAGCCCTCTCTAAGCAGTTTACAGAGTCAGCCTATTGCCCCCAACAATCTGGGTCCTCATTTTACTGACCTCAGAAGGATTGGAGACTGAGTCAACTTGAGCAGGTTAGAATCCAACTCCTGGCAGTCGGCAGTCAGTCAGCCTGCAATACTGTGTTCTGACCACTGCGTCACCATGGCTCCAAATAGACATTGTTTTGCTTTAACCTTACTTATTTCTTAACAACTCTTTATAGAATGAATAGGGAACCAGGGATCTTGGCCAAAATCATGACGGAAGAGAAAATGCCCATTGTAGACATGATCATATGCTATAGGTTTTTCTCTCGTGCTTTTTTTTTCAGGAGAGAATGATAAATTCAGCAGTCTAGGGAGAGAAGTGAGAATAGCGAAATAACTATATGCCAACTTCTATTTATAGAAATTTTCAATGCAACGTGGAGACTTCCTTGAGCATGAGGACACCACAAGGAACCGCCACCCTGAAATTAAGTGATGATTAAGGGATTCTTGCCATCGGGGAAAATCTCTCTTCATTACCTGTGCATAATTAAGGCTGTAAATTTATGCATGTTTATTCAGAGTTAAGTCACACTGAATGCAGTTGGACTTATTTACTTCTTTAATTCTCAGGAAGCTTGCATCTGAGGGATTATAATATCAACAAATCAGAATTTGGAGGGGTATGTATTATTTATTGTTATTTTTGTAATTTATTGTCCATTTTTCCATCCAAGTTGGGCAATCAAAGTGGCTAACAGCACTAATAAAAAGGAAAGAAATACACAACGAGAAAATAAAAACAGTATACTTCAAACATAATTACATATACAACTTGGAAGCTAACACAGTTTTTTGAAACAGGCCAAACTCATTAGAATGAAACACAAACCACATTTCTACTCTTATAGCTTTCCAATATATTAACAGCATTATTTATTCCTTTGTTTGAATTGGTTTTAGAATTCACAAGCCTATGTATATAACCTACAGAATGGTTGTGGATGATGAATCTATTCAAATGGCCAACATTATCAGAAAGAAAAAAAACCTCAACAACCCAGGTGCATTCTCATGTATTTTGCCAAGCATTATTTAAATGTGCTAAATTGCATAAGAGAAGCTCATTTTGAATCAGATTTGGAAGGCAACATTTAGGCCAATCCGCCCCAAATCTGTTCACTTTGAAACATATTCTGTATTAAATTGTACTAGACAGAAGTTATTAGCCTCTGTTCTGCTTAAAAACATCCAATAAAAAAGAACCCATCAGCTCTTTCAATAATTTATTTCACTTCATAAAGTTAGGAGTTCTTTTCTAATATTCAGTTGGAATCTGCCTTCCTGTTGTTTAAATATATTATTCTTAATCATAATACTTTGGAAAAGACACCTGGAAAAGGTAATTTTTTGCAGACTGATTATATGCCAGCAATATGATATAACTGCAAAGAAGGCAAATAAAATTTTAGATGATATCAGCAGAAATATCATTTCCATATCATGAGATAAAATTTTCTACTTCATTCTGCTTTGATCAGCCCCCACCTTGAATACTTTCTCCAGTTCTGGGCACCATAGTTTTATATTTTATATATATATATATATATATATATATATATATATATATATATATATATATATATATATATATATATATATATATATATATAT
>NW_015388194.1:106260-108690 GCF_001527695.2 Protobothrops mucrosquamatus | reverse complement strand
ATATATATATATATATTATATATATATATATATTTTATATATATATATTTTATATATATATATATATATATATATATATATATATAATTGATTTTTAATACAATTCAACAGTGCTAATTCAACAAACATGTTGTCTAAGTTTATCATTCGCTAATACAAATTAAATTCCTAATCCCTAGTTCCTTTCTCCAACCATTGATAAAATAAGTCCCAAGTTGAAAATATTGTTTCTTCTTTTTCTTTCAGTCTCAAAGTAAGTCTGTCCATTTCTGCACAGTCTAGTATTTTTTATTATTATTTCTTCCTCCAATGGTATTTCTTCATTTTTCCAATATTGTGCAAATATAAGTCTTGCTGCTGTTGTCACATGCAAAATCAAATATATACTTCATTTGTCAAGCTTTTCTGGCATTATACCTAATAAAAAAAGTTCAGATTTAAAATCTACATGTTTCCCCAGCATCTTTTCTAGCCAAGTGTGTATTTTTGTCCAATATTTCTTTGCTTTAACACAGCAAGATTAGCAAAAATGTTTAAAAATATGTCGGATAAATGTTGGAAATGTAATCATAAACCAGGTACTTATTATCATGTATGGTGGACATGTGGACACCATAGTTTCTTGCTGCTCTAGTCTAGAACACACTAAACCTGGAGCAGGATTTTCTTGATGTGGCTTGAATAGTTTCCACAAATAAATCCTGAAACAGTTCAAGGTATTCCAAATAAAATAGAACAGTTTCAAGCCATACCATATCAGAATATCTTACAAAATGCTTTTGGACTGGAAGATTTACTTCTGAAAAATGCTAGATTGCCCTCAACCTACATGATCCAGGAAGAGTTTTGACCAGATGCAGGAAGAAGAGACATGTTGCAATGTTATGGGAAACATTCTGTTTCTGAATCAACAGACTTTGTACATCCCTACTTCAAAATAAATGGGAAAGAAAAAATAGAAATTGAAAATAGAACCTATTTTCCAAGAAGTGGAGAGTTGTTTAACTGGACACTGTTCCTCATCTCTCAGCTTTGTTTTATTCTAGGATGTTTTCATGCAGTGTTTTTAAACCCTTGCACTTCTAAGATATTTGGACTTCAAATCTGAGAATTCCCATGCTGGCTAGGGAATTCTGGAAGTTGGAATCTTAAAGTCATCTTAAAGTTATCAAGGCTGAGAGACACTTCTTTAGATTCCTGCATTCAGTAGCTTAAATGGCTCCTTTCCAAATTAAGATTATATGAATTAATTATTTGTTTCCAATGAACTCCATAGCCTTACAGTTTGCATTCAAATAAAATAAGAAAACTGTTATTGATGCAGAAAATACAAGTCTTCCTTTCCTGCATGGATGGAGACTTTTTTCCCCAACAAGTTTTTTAGTATGTCTAAATTTTATAAATTTTTCATGTTCAGACAGCATGCTCAGCTCTTTCATGCCTTGCTTTCATTAACAGCTGGCATTGTGTCTCTTCAAATTGCATCTTGAAAATTACACTCTTAACAGAAAGCAGAGAAACAAATGGGGCCCAGAAATGGTTGAGGAATAATACATATGCTTCTAAAGAGGAGCAGGCACACTTTTCAGAGCAGGATAAACAAAGAATCTTGCAGCTCAGTAACCATTTTCATTTAACTTCCGTGGACTCCGTTTTAATAATCTTCATTAGCCGAACACATCAATGTAAAAAGACAATTTTACCTTCTGCTCAGGCATCACAGACTATTGGGCGGAAATTGCTTTGAGTGAAATTAAGTTTAATTAATAAAAGACATTCACTGCATTGTTGGGTTATATTAATAATTTTGCCCAGGTGATGGTACCCACAGCACAAGAGAAATAAATTAAAGCCCAGTCAACGCAAAACAGATCAGGAATCAGGGACTATGGAGGAAAAGACTTGCTGCTAGGCTGAAGAATGCGCAGACCCAGAAAGTTGGCTTCTCTTAGATTCGGGTAAGACTTGAGTTTGGAAAATGATGCTCATGGTGTCCTTTCTCACATTAAGGCACCAGACCAGAAAGCAGGAGACTGTGAGTTCACATCCTGCCTTAGCCATGAAAGCCAGCTGGGTGACTTTGGGCCATTTAATCTCTCTCTCAGCCCAACCCACCTCACAAGGCTGCTGTTAGGGAGAAAATAGGAGGAGGAAGATGTGCTGGGTATGTTTGCTGCCTTGGGTTATTTGTAAAAACAATAGATGCAGGATAAAAATAAATACATAAATAACAATTTATCCGAGGACGGTCCTATTGGCCCTGCGCGATTCACCCCTCGCGCAGGCCTGGCCCATTAAGATCTCAAGGGCCCACCTTGAGGATGGGGTTTGGAACCCCGAGAGGTGGCATGCTGCGGGTGCCAATAGAAAATCACTTAAAATGGCCAAATTAAGATTCTTTTTAAAGGGGTGTTTTAATAAATTTTTAGG
>NW_015388194.1:60184-103703 GCF_001527695.2 Protobothrops mucrosquamatus | reverse complement strand
TCAACAAGCGGGACTGACCTAGGGTGAATTTTAAATAGGGAATAATTTTTAAAAATTTTCAAAGATTTTAAATATGACACAGCTATTAATATATTTGCTTTTTAATTGGTTTTATAGGGGAAATGTTCTTTGTTTTGTTTTTTAACATGCTGTGAGCCGCCCTGAGTCCCTCTGGGGAGAAGGGCGGCATAGAAGTTTACAAATATAAATATATATATATATATAAACAGGCCTACATCCAGCCCTTTGAACCTAACAGCAGCAGTGACAAAACTCAGGGATTAATGAGAGCCAGTTTCATTAGTGGTAAAGGCACCAAGCTAAAGAAGAAGAGACTGAATTCAAGTCCTGCCTTAGCCATGAAAGCTAGCAGGAAGACTTTAGCCCAGTTACTTTCTGTGTGTGTGTGTGTGTGAGTGAGAGAGAGAGAGAGAGAGAGAGAGAGAGAGAGAGAGAGAGAGAGAGAGAGAGAGAGAGAGAGAGAGAGAGAGAGAGAGAGAGAGAGAGAGAGAGAGATCACCCAGTTGGATTTGTGCGACTGGTGGTACTTGGATGTTGCCATATCCTAAAAGTGGTACAATGGATGAAAAGGTTGAAAAGCCCTGTGCTAGTCAACACTTTAATCACTACGTCATATTGGCTCTCCAGTTTATGGCTTCATATATTGTCCAAACCAAGAAAAGACATCAATAATTCAGTAATCAGTGCCACACTTTCTGAAACTCTTCCTTTTGCATAGCACCACAAAGTTTTTCAAGGCAGTTTCAAAAATCTCCATGTTTTCGAGTTACAGAATTAAAGGAATCAAGAGGTAAGAGGAGGAAGAATACATATTGTGAAAGAGATAGGAGAAAGTACGAAATAACCCCTTACCAAATCCATTTCTGAGTTACAATAGTATTTTTCTCGGTTAAGAAAACAAATTATTGATTTTGGTGAAATAGTCAAAATGTTCTTTAGCATACTAAGCATTCATAGAATAATGTTAAAGTTTATCTGTTGGTCTAGTATTATTAGCTTTCTGCAACTGAGAGAAAATAAAACTGAGTTTTGTATTACATGATTAGCATGCAAGAAAAAGCACCCTGTCCTGTTCCCCATGCTGATAGCTCATATTTTAAAGGATTGGGAGGTTTAGAATAAAAAACCCAGATTGAATCAATTATATAATTATGTGTAAATGTAGTATTACTGGGGCAATTTATGCCTGGTGGTATCTGAGGGGTTACAGAATTCATTTCCTGAAAGAAAACAGAAGATTCAAGAATGTATACTGCTATACTTCCTTATCTCTCTCATTCCACAGTAAAGTGTAGAGACAGTTTTTAAAATAACAAAAACCTTGGTCTAACCCATATATCAAAGCTACTATATAGCCTTTCAGGATACATAACTGAAATGTTTTCACACACTGAAGAATATCTGTGTCTCCCATGTGGTTATCTTTTTTTATTATTAACTGTAAAGCTATGCTTTGAGTTGGGTCTCCCATTAATACACACATATGTTCAAACTGTCCTTTATATACCTTTTGTGTAGTATCTATACAACCTATTGACTCTTACTTCTGGTTCTTACGGGTGCAAGAGACCAGTAACTCATTGAAGAGAATATTTGTAGGTCAGGGTTGAACATCTGGTGATGTTACCTAGTTGGCTAATGAAACATCTGCAAAAAAATCAACCAAGCTCAGATAGTACTCAAGGACAGGTCAATAACTCATAGCTATCTTTGGAAAATAAAATTATCATTTGGGTCATCCTTGATTGTTGGAGTTGTTCTAACACAGAAAGGACTTGATACAGTCCCTGCCTTTGATTAACATCAAAACATTTTTCCCTCTGGCGCTATAATATACTTTTACTAGAGATAGTTTCTTAACAACAATGCCAAAGTGTTTATGTGATGAATAAGGACAATTTCTGACATATATGTTGCCTCGAGGTGAGATGGGTGGCTAACAAATATATAAACCACATCTGTTAAATAAAAATAAACGATTACTGGTTGGTATAGCACATACCTTTAAGTCAGATTGCTGCTATTCTGCTCATAAGACACTTCCTCTTTGTCAGTTACAGTCCATCAATATCATCACCTAAAAAGTTATCCTGAAGAGAGGAAGGCTGCAGGAGAATATGAAACACATTGTGTTCTTCTCTATTTGCCGAACAGGAAACAAAAGACAGCTTCTCTTTCTGAATCTGACTCAAATCTTGTCACCAGTAAAATGGAGCTATATTGAAGGATGGGGAGACATGTGCAAGTGCAAGACATACTGGAAGTGAAGAAATATCAACAACACAGAAACCTTTATTTTGTGTT
The DNA here is from genome assembly GCF_001527695.2 of Protobothrops mucrosquamatus. Classification (NCBI taxonomy): domain Eukaryota; kingdom Metazoa; phylum Chordata; class Lepidosauria; order Squamata; family Viperidae; genus Protobothrops; species Protobothrops mucrosquamatus. The sequence continues at coordinate 101,378 of NW_015388194.1, read as the reverse complement.
TATGCAGGTCAACACAAGTTTCAAGAATAGGTATGCTTGGTTTGCTTAGTAAGCCTGATGGACTGCGTGCATCTACACACCTCTTCTGGGGAAGCACAGATTGTCATCCCAGATAGCATGTTTAGGCCTGGAACAAGAAGACCTGGACTGAACTCCTTGCACAAAAATATTGTTGAAAATCGGTTAATAAATGTTGCTTCAGATTATTAGACTATGAAAAATAAAGCCAATCTTCAACATTAGAAGAATAAGTCTGCAAGGTTGGAAACCATGGGCATATTGTTTCATTCTAATATCATTCAGAATTACAGAATAACACCATTGGAAGGGATCTTGAAGATTTACTAGTCCAACTGCTGTCTAATCACTTCTTAAAACTGCTGTCTAATCACTTCTTAAAAATCTCCAGTGATGGAGCACCCACAACTTTTGAAAGCAACACTTTTTCCACTGGTTAATTGTTCCCTTGTCAGGTAATTTCTTCTTAATTCTAGTATGCATCTTTCTTTGATAAGCTTCTATCTGTTACTTCTTGTCCTGCCCTCAGGTACTTTGAAAAACAGGTTGACCCCCTCTTCTCTGACAGCTCCTCAAATATTGGAAGACTGCATCATGTCACCCCTAGTCATTCTCGTTGTTAGATTAGATAGGTGCTCCAATTGTTCACCATACACTTTAACCTCCAGTGCTCTAATCATCTTTGTTGCTCTTCTCTGCACTCTTTCTAGAGTTCCAACTGTGATATCTAACTTCTTACTAGCACTTATAACTTTTTTTTAGCACACATCAATTTAAATGTCTAAACTGTATAAAGATGAGCAACTATGTATTTGCATGTGTACATATAGTAAATATTTTTTCCTTTTTCTGGTAAAAATGCTTTTAACATATAGAATGAATTCATACATCATTCTGAACAAATTGTTAAACAGTACTTACTAAAAAAATCCATAATCAGATTTGTAGACTAAGCCAATAGTTCTTGTGCATATGCAGGTAAAGTGTCAAAACTCACTTCTGATTCTGGCTTTTAACAACAAATGAATTGAAATAATTGGCCAGTCACAACTGTTAGGTTCACACATCAAACTGAATTTTCATGTGTTTTTTTTCCCTCACAAAATGGCTTGTTCAAGAAACAATGATGAAAAGAAATAGGAATTAATGTAAATCTAGCCTTTGCTTACCAGCCTTCATAAGGTTGTCATGGATATACAATATCACAATGCTCACATACGTGCCCTTAGATCAGACATGTCAAACACAAGGCCCGGGGGCTGGATGCAGCCCACGAAGTGGTTTCATGTGGCCCGCGAAGCCATCCTGGAAACAGTGAGGAAACAGCCCCCGCTGCCTTGGCCCTAGCCCAGGCCGGCCGGGAGCCAATGTACAATTTTGTGGTGGCCATCTATGCTGAAACGCATTCAGTCTTAGCTCCACAAGGCCATCTAGAAACAGCGAGGAACCAGCCCCTGCTGTGTCAGCCCCGCCCCCTGGGTGCATGCTGGGGAGGTGTCACCCTTTGTGAGGAATGAAGAAATGGACCATGCCTTGGTGTTTTCCCCGGTCCCACCCCCTTCTGCCAGAGACCCTCAGATCTATCCCACTCCTGCCCAGGTCCCCACAGGCACCCTTGACACGAATGATGTAGAGCTGGCCATGCCCACCCAGTAGGCCACACCCACTCCATCCACGTCCACCCAGCAGGCTGCATCCACCCGGTCCCCCGAGGGCAACCGCAATGCTGATGCAGCCCTCAATGAAATTGAGTTTGACACCCCTGCCTTAGATCTTTAATGTAGATTTTTCCAACTTGGTATTCCTAAGTCTGTTGGACTATGATTGCTATCATTTACAGTCAAAATGCTTAATAACCCACAGATTGATACAATGGGAAATATAGCCCTTAGAGTTCTCAGGTTAGGGCATGCTATTTAAATGATGGATGGGATTTAGCAATTAATAGCCCACATTTAATTAGCCCTTGTAACTTTAGAAAATTCAAATTTCTTGTACTGTGATCCAAGACTATGGATGTTGAATGGATAAAGGGTCCCTTTCAAGTCAGAGTTCATATTCTTATAGCCTTTATCAACTTAATAGCTTGAGATGGACTCAATTTTTCAGAGGTTATTGCTGACATAGCCAGTACTGATGCTCTCTGGGAATTCTGGATTTCATCGTTCCAAAACATCTGGAGAGAAGTATGTTAACGAAGGCTGGACTCATAGCCTTATTGTTGAATATCTCATTATTTTCTAGATAGAGCTGAGGATTTATGATCTTGAACTTATAAAATCTTGTTCAGTTGATTGTGTTACTTTGCCATCTTGCCCTAGTGAGCATGCATGGCCCAAGGCAGGGTACAATGAATAGTTTAGTAAAGTGCTGAATCTCTATCTCCGACATTCCTTGTCTGGAGCACTATAAAAAACTGCATATGGCCTTTGATTAATGAAGGTAGAGATTGTAATTCTATACTATCTGATATCAAATTTCAACACTTTTTTATTTTAAAAAATAAAGATAAAATTTATGTTACTGAGTAAGAAGGCTCTAAAACATAAGAGTCATAAGCACTTAAAATCTCATCCACCAAGTTAATGTATAGAACTAAGAGGTCCACAATGGGCCTTTGTTAACCTTTGCCTTTTGCAGATGGTTATGACTGAATAAGAGAAGATGATAATCTTCAGAAAACAAAACTTCCAAGACACACAATATGCTTCCATTCTAACCACTAAGCCAAAACAAAATCAAAACAGTAACTTACTGAAGTATAATATAGTCAGTTTAAAGCACTATTTCAAAATAGGTGCCTACTGTTATTGAATCTCCATAGATTCTCCTGTCCACACACTATTATTATTATTATTATTATTATTATTATTATTATTATTATTATTATTATTAGTAGTAGTAGTAGTAGTAGTAGTAGTAGTAGTAGTAGTAGTAGTAGTAGTAGTAGTAGCAGCAGCATCTATTCAACCGTTATGTTGGCGCAATGGTTAGAATGCAGTATTGCAGGCTAAATCACTGCTCACTGCCAGGAATTCAATTCTGACCTGCTCAAGTTTGACTCAGCCTTCCATCCTTCCGAGGTTGATAAAATGAGGATCCAGGTTATTGGGGGCAATATGCTGATTCTTTAAACCTCCTAGAGAGGGCTGTAAAAGCACTATGAAGCGGTATATAAGTCTATTGCTAAGTGTCATGGTGGTGCAAGGGTTAGAATGCAGAACTGCAGGCTACTTCTGCTGACTGCTGGCTGCTGGCTGCCTACAGTTCGGCAGTTCAAATCTCATCGGCTCAAGGTTGACTCAGCCTTCCATCCTTCCAAGGCTGGTAAAATGAGGCCCCAGATTGTTGGGGGCAAATAGGCTGACTCTGTAAACTGCTTAGGGAGGACTGTAAAGCACTGTGAAGTGGTATATAAGTCTAAGTGTTATTGCTATTGCTATTGCTATTCCAAAGCAGCCATCTTCTTCCATGAGGCTAGCTGTGAAATCCCAACTCAAGAACTGCACCCTCTTTTCTGATTTGGTCAAGCCCATATCACCAGCTAATAAAATTAGTAATTATGGAACAAAGGGCATGCCATTGTATGAAATGGTGACTGGAAGCAGGATTTTGTTTTTTAAAAAAGAAATAAATGATAACACACAAAGTGTCCCTTAAATCACGAGGCAACTAGACTTTCTTGTTTTTTCTTTGAAGACATTTCGCTTCAAAGAAAAGAATCAGTAAAATACCATCAAAGAGAACTGGGCGTTGTGCTGAATAGCATATGGTTTGCAGCAGTTGAGAAAATATAAAACCTATATTACCAGTTAGTAGCACCTCTATATTGTGAAAAGCTACTTATGGCCCATGGATCCATTTAATCTGTGCACAAAGGAAATGCAAATCTAATTAATTTAATTTTTAAATTTAATTTAATCAATTTATAGAGAATTAATTTATGGTATCTTTTTAATTGATACCCTTCAACTAATCCTGTTTGTGAGGAAACTGTTCTTTGCTTGCATTCACTCCCACGATGCTACTTAGAGCACTTCATGCCACTGTTGTTTCCAGTTCCTAATCTCTTAAAAACAGCTGAAAGATGATTTTTGTAATGAGGGGGAATTGAAGAAGCAACTTTTTTAAAAAAAATCTGCTAAGGCAGCTAAAGCTCAGGAGCAGGAAGGTAGAGTGAAGCAAAAGTTTCCGCAAATGAGGAAACAGACCACCTGCAAGCTTCAGACAGCTGCAGCATTTACAATAAAAGCTACTTATACTGTGGTTTTTAATATACCGCAACTAAGATGTAAATCAACTCAAATTTCCAACTTTGCCGACACAGCAAAACCACAGAGGTCCAGAACTTCTTTCTGACCATGCACCAAGTCCTTTTTGCATTCAAATGGAAAGGAGAAAAGAGAACAACAAATATTCCATTTATTTTTTTTGGGTAGCCCTGAACTTTGACTTGCAAATCTGCTCTTGAAGGAGAAGCAACATCTCAGTTGTTGGTAACTTTGTTTTCAATTGTAGAATACTTTTTTTAATTGTTAATTTTTATAATGTGCATTTCTTTGTATGCTGCCTAGAGTTGTGTTCTATGAGATGGGTAGCTATATAAATCTGATATGCAACAAAATGCAATTCAGTGGTGAGAAAAATAAGGTATAGAGTAGGTGGTACATGGCTCAGAGGCAATAACTGCGAGAAGGATCTAGAAGTCCTAGTGGGCAGCTACTTAAATATGAGCCAGCAGTGTGCTGCAGCTGCCAAAAAAGCCAATGCAGTCCTAGACTGCATTAACAAATGAAAAGATGTGTAGACATCAGCCTCCAGAATGCCTCAGATAGCACTGGCTGGGGAATTCTGGGAGTTTAAATCTATACATCTTAAACTGGTCAAGGTTGAGAAATACTGGTCTGTGGGAAAGTGTTAATAGGCCCAGAGGCGGGGGGGGGAATGTTAATTCCAGAAAAAAAATGGAATAAAGCTCTCAATATTAGACATCTTATCAACCCATCTAGAATATAAACCAATTTATTTTAAGATGCATTCTCATCAAACTTGTCCAGATTAGGATTTCTTTCTTTCCTTTTTTTTTTTTTTAAAAAAAGGTTGTGACACCCTAAAGATTATCCATATTTGTATAAGGTGGTTGTCTGATCTGATGGGATACTAGAGTTACAGGTCAATTGGGAGTATTTCCGATGGTATTAGGAGTCATGTTGGCGCAGTGGTTAGAATATAGAATTGCAGGCTAATTCACTTCACTGCCAGTAGTTCAATCCTGACTGGCTCAAGATTGACTCAGCCTTCCACCCTTCCAAAGTCAGTAAAATGAGAAACCAGATTGTTGGGGTCAATATGCTGACTCTGTAAATCACTTAGAGATGGCTGAAAAGCACTGTGAAGCAGTATATAAGTCTAAGTGCTATTGTTATTACTAAGATTGAAAGTAGGGATATCCTGGAGTATAAAAAAATCAAGTTGGTGTCTACAACTATCTGATTGGAGCCTTATCCTTTTTTAAAGTGTGTCACATGCAAACAGCTATAGGAAAGGGTAGGATTTCAACACACTATTGCAGCTAGATCCCCAATGGATGCCTCTTGAAAGGACCCTAAGCAAGGCACTGTTTGTGGGGCCCACATTTGCCTGGGTATGTGATTTCTGTCCTCACGGTTCCTCCCCTCAGTGCTCTCTTAGTTTCTTCTTCCCAGCACATGTGCGTCTATTTGCACACAAACACGTACATAAACTTTTTTTCTCTTTCTTCTAATGAAAGCAAAGAAGAAGGAAGTGATAGGAAAAAACCAGAGATCATACACCTTTATTATAAAAGACAGTTCTTTATTTCAAAAAGTTGTTCTTTAGAGTTATTTAATTTGATTATTGTATTGGTTTCGCGCTTGAATTTTTCTTTTTAAAGAAAACCTTTGCAGGTTTGTCCTTTATTTTTTTCCTGGAAAATATTGTCACACCAGGCTTTATATATATATTCAGAATGATTGCAGCAATGAATTCATCTAGACCACGGGTGTCAAACTCACCACATCACATGATGTGTCGCGACGTATCGTGACTTTTTTTGCATTGCTGGAGCTGGGGTGGGCACGGCCTCTGTATGATGTAACCTGCCTGTGGGCCGGCAGTTTGACACCCCTGACTAGGCCATCTTAATGGTACCACAGATATTTCCATTGGTTATAATGGACTCTAACAGCGTTCGGATACCAAGACTGGTCCTTGGCTCAACTCACCGCAAATGTTTATCACAACTTCCTTTTATAAACTGGGATGTTAATGTTTTGCCTGGTAGCTCCCATTTGATGGCTCAGCTCTGACACTAATAAATAATGAAACCCTGAAAGGAACTTTAATATGATTTCAAGTCTTTGTCCCAGGAGACCAATTTAGCCAGGCGGGCTATAGTCGCTCATTCAGCAGAAGCGAGGCAACTAAAACTTCTCAATCTGGCTATTCTTTTTTCCCACCCATTGTTCACAGTGGAAAATAGAGATCATTACATATGTGTAACAAATTCATATCATGCCCCTAATGAGATTGTTTCACCTACAGCAATTCAAATCTACCTTTGAAAGACCAAGTTGTACAATTAATTAAAACATGTATACGCAGCTGTGCCTTTTCCCACTTTTTTTTTTTTAAAAATGAATGCCTCGTTCTCTGAATATACATTGAATTGCATTTTCTTGTTCAAAAGAACCATGTTGGATTGCTCAACTCATGAGTCTCTTTTTCAAAAAGAGCACAGAAAGATGCTTGCATACACAACTTTAAATTCAGAGTCTTGGTAATGCAAAATGCATGCATTTAGAACTTGGTGTATTCAACAGAATAAGAAAAAACCATACAATAAAACCTCATTATACTGCTCCAACTCTTCCTGTTCCACAAAATTTTTATTAAGAAAGCCACCCGGTAAGTTCTTCAGAAAGCTCATGAAGAATTCTCTTTCTCTGCAGTAAATTATTAAGCTGGAACATCATTTTCTTTCCTTTAGTAAAGCTTTTCAAATATTCCATACTTTGAAGAGGTTAAACAATGAAACCTCAGTTTCCAGACTTTGATGGAAAGGACTTTACAGGCCACAGATCAACCTGCATTATCTAATTTACATAATGACATCATTACGTCTACATATGATGAAATTTTCACCCTTTGCATTATGGGTGTCCACCGTATGTACTCAGACAAAATCAAGATGGCCACCATGACGCTGCAACTGAAGCTGCACCCATTTTTTAAGTGTGCCACATTTGCAATGCACACTTAAAAAGCCGAGCTTAATAATAATGACTTTACACACATGAAGTAAAATCTCTGTGATGACATTCTCTTCAGTTTACTAGACCTTTGCTAAATACAGGACTTACTCCCCCCCTTCCCCATTACTATTCTAAAAATGGTTTCTCTGTAATAACGCTACAGCTACTGCTGGTCACAGCTTAATGTCTTGAAGATGAACATTTATCAGACATCCGCATTTTCCTGCAGGAAGAACTAAGAGATTTTTAAAAAAATACTCAGTCCTCTGTTTTTGCCCCCATCAGCAGTGCCTCTTTCCTCAACCAAAACATAGAACTTGAAGGGACCTCAGGGGTCTTCTAGTCCAACCCCCAAACAGGAGCCTTAAACCATTCCAGTTAAATTCTAACCCACTTTTGAAAACCCACCACTCCAGGAGACAAGCTATTTCATTGATTAATTGTTCTCAGTCTCAGAAAAATTTTCCTTACTTCTAGGTTGGATCTCTCTTTAAGGTTAGGTTTTGTCACGTTGCCAATAGTCAGCCTTTCTAGGGGCTTATGAAGACCCACTTTATAAAATGGTGAAAGCATACTACTGTGTGAAACTTTTCCATAAGCAACACAACAGCCTGTGAAACGTAACCTCACTCGGTTGTCCAAAGCTGGCTGACTTTCATTGGCAAGGGGCATTTCGGCCTTCTTTTTAATTACATGCTAACAAAATAAGCTGGAATTCTCCATTTGGATATAATAATTTTCTTTCTTTTTTCTTATGTTAGAAATGACCGTTTGGATGACAGTTTTGCAGGAATGCCAGGAACTGTACCCAAAATCTAAGGCTTTCAGAAGAGGGTTGGAATCATGGTTTATCTACTTTGCATTGGAGATCCCAAAGCTTTTAAATGAAATTCAGCTTCGTATCTCCCATATTGTTTCTCCACCAGCCTTCTTTCATCTGCTCTAGGTGAAAGCTAAAATCATATCAAGGTCACAGATGATCGCATCATCAGTATTCAAATGAACAAAAATCATTTTTGTCTTTTTTTAGCTACAATCAAATGAGTATCAAATACTCGTTTATGGAAGTGGAAAATCAGTGACATAGCATCCTTGGATTTTGTAGCTATACTGTTTTAAAATGGTGAATCACAAAATAAATACATTGAGGAGAGAAACAAGAATACAGTGACTGATCCTTCGCTCGTTCATTCAATTTCCATAGCTGTCCATCTCAATCAATGACTCTCTATATATGTTTTTTTTTCTTTTAATGACCTTGTAATCCTTGCATTGGGGTGAAGTCAGGGCAACTAAGTGGAGCTGAGCATTTACTGGCCGGATGCCCTTCCTGACACCTATGTGAGTTCACAGCAGATATTTTCTCTTTACACCCAGAGAGAGAAATATCTGCCGCTACCTAGGATCGAACTTCCCGATTGTGAGACGAGAGTTCCAGCTCTAGACCATCATGCCACTCCCACTCTCTCTGTATGTTTATCCAGATGAAAATCTCACTCTGTTCAGTTGAACTGATTCCCAAGTATGTGAACTTTAACATTTCACTTTTACTAATGCTAATTTATTAAACTATTGTAAAAGTACAGATATAAAGGACTCATATAACACTATAGGATGAGATGTATTAATTGAAGCAGAGTAGGAGTTCAGTAAATATTTCTGAGCATGAAATTGAAATGTCTGTGAGTGGCAGAGTTGGCATTAAGGCTTTTACAGAAGCGGACCGAAAATATATGTGTGGAATTAAAAGTAATTAAAAGGACGTAAGTGAGTTAAATTTTCATGATATTATAGATATTATCATTTAAATTGCATTACAAAGCAGACCTACAATGGAGAAGATTGATTAGTGTTTTGTATGGCTTCTGACCCTCCAAGACCCCTGTTAGACAGTGTCAAGACTCCAGTTGTTAATTCTTAAGATTTTTTTAAAAAATCTTTAAGATAGAGTTGGACATCTGTGCGGAGCCCCGTTGGAAATTGCAGACTTACTGACAGCTGAAGACCTCTGATTTCTTCAGTCTCAGATGGAAAATAAAAATTGGAAAGAAGGGAAAGAGTCAGTTGGCTATCACATAGCCTGTAATGACTTATAACAAAATCAAAATCCTATTGGGGTACTCTTTTGCATTCTCATGCAGAGGTCAAACAACAACCCTTTCAATTCCTTTTCTTTAAAAAAAATAATCACACTAAATCTTAAAAATCTTAAAATCTTCAACTTGCTATTTGTTCTTGTATTGTTGAAATGCTTCTACAAAATACAAGTTGACTCTATGCATTTACTTTGAATGTAATCCCATTAATTATAATACTCCTTGTTCCCTAAACCCACCTGGAACTAGAACAAGGGAAACGCAACATATGAATTGTGTTTTCCATCTTGATTCCATGAGCTTTTCTGTTCACAAATGCCAAATACAAAAAAAATCATACAAAGGAAAGTGTCTATTGTTGCCAAGAAAGACAGCCCAGTGCCAGGTTCTTTTGAGAACAATAATCAATTACAGCAGGCTTCCATTGGAAATAATCTTCCTGCCTTATGGACAATGACTAGCAATATTAGAGAAGAGATTGTTGTAGATGAGATGTGCTTATGTTGTGAATCCTACATAAGATTAGATCTCCTGAAAATCTGTAGGGCTGACTCAAGTCAAGTCAATGTTCAGATCACAAAAGTGGGGGTATTTTTTCCACTTTATGTCCCAAATTATTAACATTTTTCACAGTGATAACTAGCTTTTTAGAGTATAACGGTTAATTCTGAAGCCAGTGGGTTTTGTTTTTTTCTTAGTGAGATAGAGGAACAGTCTGGAGAATGCTTTGTAGAGATTTGTTTTTTCATTGCCGTATTAGATTTTTTAATGAGGTATAGACAGCTGGCGAAATCTTGGTGCTATGATACTGGAGCTTTAAATGAAGTGTTTTCATGTCACAATATCAAATTCTGAGATGAAGACAATAATAACATGCATTATTTAAGATAACAAGGTAAAGTAGCAGGCTTGCACAAGACCACTGCCACCACCAACAAAAAAAACAAAACCAAAACAGAGAAACTTGCTCTGAGACCAGATGAATTGCACGTTATCATAAGTGCGTAACACAACAGATATATTGCATATGTTAGCTTCTCTGAGCAATTGCCAAGGGTAGAAGATTTTAAATATACATTAGATCAACAATAGCTTATCTAAGCCAGCATCCTGTTTCCAGACTTTGTTAACCAGCTGTTTATGGGTAACCCAAAAAGCAGAATAAAGGAGTCTTAAAACTCTTCTGCTCAAATATTAACTTGTGTCCCCCCCTTCCTCAAGGAAAATAAAGGACACAACTGTAGCAATTTACGAGTGCTGTTTTCTGGGTACAGAGAAATAATTGGAACTCATCGCTATGGTTTGTGCAAATGCATTTTATTTTTTTTAATCTACTGTCCTACAGAATATTTCCCTGTTTTGTTTTTCTTACCAAGTCTCATTGACTTAGTTGAAAGGGAATTGCTTAAGACATATTTTTCAAAGAAGAAATTATCTTAAAAGGAATGGCTCGTTCTTGGACTTATTTAATGATAAGGTGGCAAAGGGACAATGTGAAAAATTCTCTCTTTCATTTACAATTCTCTCTCCAGAGATATCTGCAGATGTTCTGGCTTCCCATGAAGATGCTGTATAACGAAGATTGCATTTTAAAATTGGAAAGTACAGGTAGCCAGGAAAGCTTCCAAGAAATGAAGAAACACATAACGAAAAAGTTGTAATACTATTAATAGTGCCTTCCGCCTACAATAAACTCCAAAAATGCACCATGAAAAATCTGAAATTTTCAAGTACTCTGAAAATTAGATAGAAAAACAGAAGCCTCGTTTACAAAAAAAATTAATGCAACATAGGTTTTCATACTGAATAATCTCATATAGACTGTGGTCAAGCAATTCTTCTACCTGCCAGCGCACCTTCCTGTCCTGAGCTCACATTTGATAGGCAGCTCCAAAACCTCTCTTTCTTCTTATAGTTCTCCAGCTTTAAGCCAGACAGCTTTTCAAACAGAGGACACCTTCAAGAGTATCCTTAGAGACATCTTCAAAGAACAAAATCTTCCGAGTGACTTAGGAAAGGCTATCAAACACTCCATGAATTTCTCGACTTTGCCATCTAAGATATTGGCCATCACCATGTCTGGGAGATGTCTTATTTTGGTCCTTTCCTGAAAATAGTATCAGTCAAATGCAAAGGAGGCTTCAGTCTGAAAGGTCTCCTTAAGAGAATGCCTTCTGGTAAACCTCCCCACCATTTCATCAGCTTAGCTAATGGCAACAACAAACAGCAGCAGTGACCCCAGATGGACATCTGTTACAACAGTTGTAATTGCACTCATAGGGCTGGTGCTGGAAATACAAACATCAGCCCCTGAATCAGAGCTCTCTCCCCCAACTCCAGTGCAGGGAAAATATCATTTGTAAGGAGGCCAAGACCAGCATTAGTGAATAGGAGCCCAAGAAAGTTCATGTTGGCACTAGACCAAAGCATGCACACAGCAAAAAGGCAAGACGACCTCGACCTCCTCCTCCTCCTCCTCCTCCTCTTCCTCCTCCTTAATTTCTTCATTTTCTATTACTTATCTATTCTGTGGTCTCACCAATTCTTGCTTGCAGGCAAATGGTATTTCTTGCAGATCTTCCAAAGTACTATTGTTGCTACTTTGTCATGCCATTGTTTGCAGTCAGTCAGTCTGATCTTCTTATAGCTGCTAACTAGGTGGTCATCTTGAATTTCTTTGCAGAGGCAACATTTGCCATTTTTTTCTGGCTTTGGATGCATTTCTTTTTAAGGCTTTGTCTTGTGCAGCCAGAATTAGCCCCTCTATCTCCTTGTTCAACTTTCCTGCTCTTAGTTATTGCCAGGTTTTGTTATCTGCTGTATCTGCTCTGTTTGTGTGTCTCTGTGTGTGTGTGTTTTATCGTACTGGCCCTTTTAATTAGTTTCCTTGCTTTGTCTCTTTTTCATTCTTCATTTGGTCTTTCTTCTAGACCAATTTGGTTTCTCCAGTATTCAGTAAGCCTTCATGGTATACTAGATTCTTCTTTGTTTGTTGTTATTATTATCAGTTAGGAAATTTATATAGTTGCCCATCTGTATCAGATAATGGAGTGGTGAACAGACCAAACCAAAAAAGCAATTAAAACTGTTAGAATAAATTCAGAATACAAACTACAAAAGCTGAAGTATCTCCCACATTATCTTCAACTGCAGACTCACCTATATTGGGTTTGGCTAATACTTAAATCATTACTGTAGAGATGATGATGATGATGATGATGATGATGATGATGATGATGATGATGATGATGATGATGATGATGATTTTAGAGCAAAAACTCTAAGACATGATGTTGGGATATTACTGGGCTTTAGGTCCTGTTTGAAGGGATTTGGGGTCTAAGATTTTCCATTCAACATGTACCTGCTTTCTTTTTAAAATTAATTTTTCAACTGAACATAATAGACTGGGGGGCTACATTGCTCAGTTCAAAAATATTATGTGAATGACAAATGACTTTATCTTCATGTTCGGCATTCTGTTTATAATATGTATACCTTTAATCATTTATCAGGTCTTTTCTCAGACAATAAAATAATAGAGACAAATGCACTGACTATTTCCTCATATTCAGAAGTTAAGGGAAAGAAATAAGCAATATCATTTCCCAATTGATGTCAACACTGTGCTAACAGCCCATACCATATCATTTAGAAATAATCCCACTTTATTCCATGAGATTTCCAAAGCACCTTGTGCAAGTCAGCAGCTTCAAATTATAAATACAGATGGCAAGAAAGATTAAACCAGCTGCCATACAGGACCCCAGCATTTTCTCATAAAGATTGCCAACCATGCCAAAAAGAGTGCCTTTTTTAATTTGATAATGGTGTTGCAATAAAATAGATAAAGACTATTTATCTTGGTGACTATAAATTTTGGCTGACCTTTAGAAGCCATTTAGAGAAAGCACTTATTCCTCTGACTTTGATTTAAGATAATCTGCAGTAGGCCAATGGATGTATGCACACATACTTACATGCTATATATTACTTACACACTGTACACATACACACACACAAACATGCAAAAACCTGCTAATGCAATTATCCCCCCAGAAGGATCACTGTTAAATTGAAGGTACTGTGTTCTTTATTTTCTCTGCTTAGATTATTAGACTGAAATGCAGTTTAGACTGAGGGAGATGGGTGGTTAAGGAGATGATAGATAGATAGATAGATAGATAGATAGATAGATAGATAGATAGATAGATAGAGTGCATTTTTGTAAAAAAAAAAAAAAAAAAAAGGTGCCGGAACTCACACACATCATACAACCCGCCTTGCCTACCCTACAAGGTTCCATCCAAAAAAGGTGCCAGAACTCTGTTCTGGGCGTTCTGTGACAAAAAAAGCCCTGGATAGATAGATAATGGATGGATGGACAGATGGACAGACAGACAGATAAATATTCCCTAACTATTACCTGCCCAGAGTGACTGTGAGTCTTCTGAGGAAAATTCATTCCTGTAGGAGATGACCAGGTTATGCCCGAGAGAAGGGTCAAATGCATCATCAATCATGATTCCTTTCATGCCCACAAGAGATCTTAGTCCAGCCCACCTTCAATTCTTAAGCCCCTCCCTATTTCCCTTGATCATTAGTATTTCAGATTCTTGTACAATAAATAAATTCTTCTTACAATAAATCTTTAGACACATTTGACCTGCCTGGATCTCCTGATTTCTCTGATGCTTGATAATTCCCTTATTTTAGCAGTCAGCAATGAAGTGCCTATAGGTGCCAAAGTATTGGCAATATTCCCAAGATAGCATTCACGTTCCAGAAGCTGCAAGTATCTTTCATGTATTATGAGGTGCAATGCGTTCTATTGAAATTATTGCCCATATTTCCAAATCCATATCTACGTATATAAAAGAAGTATATGCCAATCTTATTCAATTTAGTAAAAAAATAAACATAGAATTATAGAATATGTGAAGTTGAAGAAATCTCATAAGTTATCTAATCAAAAAAAGTAAAGGTAAAGGAGTCCCTGCAGATTTTACTCTGCTAGTTGTTGCCAAGCGGTGTTCATCTCCGTTTCAAGGTCATTGACCCAGTGCTGTCCAAAGACATTTCTGCAGTCAGGTGGCCAGCATAATGTCACGGAGCACTGTTACCTTCCCATTGAAATGGTACCTATTTATCTACTCGCATTTGCATGCTTTCAAACCGCTAGGTTGGCAGGAGCTGGAGTGAGGACAGGAGCTCACCCCGTCACATAGCACTCAGGTCCCCAACCTGAGCTGCCAGCTTTCCAGCCAACAAACCCAGCATCTTGACCACTGAGACACCATGCCACCTTTTTTTATTCAGCAAGCAAGAGTGAAAAACAAACAGGTTATCTTAGAGTGAGCTCTAAACTTCTAGATTGTTTTTAATATGAAGGAGAAATCAAAATATGTCACTAAACTCCTTGAAATAATAATGGTCTTCCGCATTTTCACTATAAAGGGGAAGGAATTGGTTCCATCCATGAACTTACTGTAGCATCCTATTTCATGAGTTCTAGTCTAGCCAAGACATAACTAATAAAATGTAAAGACAGTGATATGGTATTGGTAAATCTAAGTATAAGAACTGGAAATTGAATTTAACTGAAATGCTGAATATAGTGAATTACACTGAGGGGCAGAGTAATTGAAGTAAAGGACCTGAACTTGGAACTTATTCGTAGAATTAAAATTAAATTCTAGTTCCATACAGAAGCAACAAAAAGAATCTAGATATTCAAATTTCTGTTAATAACGTGTCATTGACTGAGATAGATAGTCATAGAAATTGAAAAAATAAATAAACTTGCTTCAAGGCATAAGGTAAGGAAGCCACTATGATTCTTGTCTTTCTTATAGCAGGATTTCAGGATTATTACCGAATAAAAAGGGTCTGGAGCAATAGTCTCTGGATTTTCTTGGATTTTTAGTGGTGAAGTTAGCTGAGATGATGGGACACCTAGCTGAACATTATTTGGAAATAAAGGTTTTTCTTTTTTGCAAATTCCTGTTTTTAAGAAGCATATGGGGCTGAGGTGTTAGTGGCTAAATGTAATAGCTGGGGCAAGGACAGGAGCTCACTCCATCGCTTGACGCTCAGGTCTCAAACCTGGCTGCCGGCTTTCCAACTGACAAGCTCAGCATCTTAACTGCTAAGCCACTACACTGCTTTTATCTAGTCAAATCACCAGGTTAATGCAGGAGACCACTAAACCATCTATGACAGCAATGCAGACCCAGTTTATAAATCTCAACTGAAGGAATGCCCATTCCTGGTTTAAATAGACTTCTCCATTGTTCACCATCAGTGAATGAACTCCCATCTGTTGGATACAAAAATTGTTGCTGCAACTCAAGATGGCCTTGTTGCTCATTCTAGCATTTACATCTTATTCTGGGATTGTGTGGTGGTTCAATTGGTGGTCTGTGGGCATTCCTGGATTCCTGTCGCATGTTTTCCAGCCAAGCCAGGTTTCCTGAATATCCTATGTCTAGGAATTTGATCATTCCTGTTGAAATGCAGGACTTACCAATTTATCTCCACTGAACGTAATCCATTTGATTCGGTCCAATATTCAAATTTGCCAAGGTAATTTTGAGCTGTGATTTTGTCCTCTTAAGGTGTTAACCCATCCCTTTAGCTTGATGTCATCTACAAATTTGCTATGTAGTTTTTCAAAGTCATGTTGAATAGTGGGAAGCCTAGGACAGATCTCTGGAGGACTTCTATCAATATTTCCCACCAGGTAAATGCAAGCTGCTTATGAGGATCATTTGAGAACGGTTGTTCAACCTGTTGTAAAGCAGGGGCATGCATATTTTTATCTTGCCCACAAGATATTGCAATATGAGAGATCTTGTCAAGGACTTTGTTGAGATCAAGGCATAACGTGTCCACAGTTATGGTTCACAGTGTTTCCTTGGTCTACCTAATTACAATTCTGTCATAAATCAGATGAGATCAGTTTGACACAACTAGTTCTTGACAAAGCCATGCTGAGTTCCGGTAAGGGTAGCATTTTTTTTCTAAGTGCTCACAGACATGCTTATTTGTCATCTCTTCTAGTACCTTACCTGGTACTGTATATTAATTGTCATGTATTTTCCTGGATCCTCCTGCTCCTCCTCCTCCTCCTCTTTTCATCAGATGTGCTTTTTCTCCAGTCTTATAGTACCTTATCAGTTTTCTAGAATTTTTCACAAATATCTCATCAATTCAGAAGAAATTTATGCAAGCTCCTTCAATGGAGCACATTTGTTACCTGAAGAATCATTTCTTACGTCTTTACTGTTTTTTTGCTGTAAAATAGCTAAAATTCTTAATTTAATCTATGAATAATTTAATTAATTAATTAACCTTTACCAAGTGCCATAATTGTTAGATTTTAGGACAGAGTGAGAAAAAAGATCTATTTCTTTCCTTTTCTGGTAAAGCAGAGACAGGCAACATGTCATGCTTGGATATGGAGCAATTCACCCTTCATTTTTCCTTCATGATGAAATATAAGTGCTTTAGATACTTTCCTTCCTTTTAACCAGAAAAAAAGGACCACCTTTTCCTTGCCTTGGAAAGAAGCACAGCAAAGCAAACGCAGGAATTGCCCTACGTTGATGGCACTTTTTGCCCATTGGTCAGCTGGAGGACATGGTGATTGGGCAATTTTGGGGGCTCTTAGGATGGCCCACATTACACCTCTGCTTCCTGAACTTCAGGCTACCAGTCTGCTTCTGAAGGTGTTGGTTAACTTATGACCTTTAAAACCCTTAATGACTAACTGATGAACTTCCTTGTCACGCTAGGACAGGGGTAGGCAACCTTGGCTCTTTTATGACTCATGGACTTCAACTCCCAGAATTCCTGAGTCAGTATAGCTGACTCAGGAATTCTGGGAGTTGAAGTCCACGAGTCATAAAAGAGCCAAGGTTGCCTACCCCTGAGCTAGGACAAGCCCATCCTACTTGTGCCAGGACAAAGGCCTATTCTGATCCTGTCAGTCAAAGAACTCCAACTATTAGGATCCAGAATAAGAGCCTTCCCTGCTGCAGTATCCACCATTTGGAATACCTTACCCTCTAAGGTAAGATCTGCCCTCACCCTCCTATCCTTCCACAGGAGCCTGAAGACCTGGCTCTGCTGTTTGGCCTGAGGACCATATGGGGAATTCCATACTGGAGATGATTGATGGATTAATGGCAGACTCCACCTCCCTTCCCTTGCTCTCTGCTCTCCACCAATCCATTTTTTTTTGTTATCATATTGATGTGTTCTTGTTGTTGTTCCTTTTTATTGTTTATTTTATGGTTCTATTATTTCACTTCTATTCTGTTTACACTCCTTTCATTTTCTTCCTTTTTATTATTGTAAGCCAGCTAGATTAGCCCCATATCATGATATACAGCAAATAAATTTAACCAACCAACAAATAAATAAATAGCTCTTGGAAAGTACTGTGCAATGCCAGAATAAGAACTGAAAAGATTCTTTCTAAGTTATTGCAAAACAATTTTAGATGAACATTCAGAACCAATCATATTTTTCAGCCTGGTCTTATCCAAATGTCAGAATGCATTGAAACATAAGGAATTATTATTTGTAATTGGTGTTATAATGTGCTACATTAATTAAAGATAGTTATAGACTGCTAGCAAACAGCTGTTCTTAGGCTGAGGACATAGACCTTTCCTGATTTACTTCCATTTCTTACATCTGGTCATTGAGCCTAATAAAGGATTTGATTTGATTTGATTTCCATTTCTTCCTTCTGCAAGTCTCTACATTGGCTGATCTCCAGGAGCATCGCCTGTTAATTCTGCAGATGCTGACCTTCTGGGTCATGTCTACAGCAACACTTTCAATAAGTTAATCAAGATTCATAGTGAAGGTTTTTCCATATGCTAGATTTAATTTTTCCATGTGCCAGATTTATCACCTCACATTAAGAGCCTTTCCCCCCATCTAGTTCCCGCTTTTGGGGATCAACTTCTTATCTCATGAGCTTATAACATGTTTTTAAAGACTTTTTTTTAATAGCAATAGCAATAGCACTTATATACTGCTTCAGAGAGCTTTACAGCCCATTCTAAGCTGTTTGTAAACAGCCTATTGCCCCCAGCAATCTGGGTCCTCATTTTACTGACCTTGAAAGGATGGAAGGCTGAGTCAACCTTGAGCCTGTCAGGACTCAATTCCTGGTAGTGGAATGTAGAGTTAGCCTGAATACTGCATTCTAACCACTGCACCATCATCGCTCCTTTATCCTGCCTTTATTATTTTACAAGTAACTCAAGGGAGTGTAATACTTCTTCCTCCTCCTCGTTTCCCCACAACGACAACCCTGTGAGTTGGGTTGTCTGAGAGAGAGTGAACTGGCCCAAGATCACCAAGATCTTGGCATTCCTTTCTAAGGAGGGATTAGAGTCACTTGTTAGTAGGCCAGCATCTTCACTACACTAAACTGGCAGTATTCAGTAATAGCTTGAATTATGGTTATAATGGGGCTAGATGTTTGTTGACATATAGCATGCATAAATACTAAATTAAAAAATTCTACTAATGTATGTATGTATATGTGTGTGTGTACACATGTATGTGCACCTTTGAGCCAATGCTGACTCCTGGCAACTGCTTGTCTGGACAAGTCCCTGGAGTTTTCTTTGCAGAATTTCATCCTTCCAAGGGCTAAGAGATAGTGACTGGCCCAAGGTCATCCAGCTGGTTTTGTGTCTTAAGTGGGACTAGAACTCATGGCCTCCCAGTTTCTAGCCTAGTGCCTTAATTTCTATTACTAAAACTACTACTACTACTACTACTACTACTACTACTACTACTACTACTACTACTAATAATAATAATAATAATAATAATAATAATAATAATAATAATAATAACAATAATAACAACAACAACAATAGTACTCCAACGAGGCAGTACCTTAATGTGGTTATGGGACTTGTGTGCTCTGAGGAAGATGAGAGATATACCAGAGGTTCAACCATACTGGACAGATCTCACCGGAGGAATCAGATGAAGAATGTCTTTCCCATAAAAAATGGTGAGATATAAATTATAGAAACCCATATTAGATCAGTCATTGCCTNAACAACAACAATAGTACTCCAACGAGGCAGTACCTTAATGTGGTTATGGGACTTGTGTGCTCTGAGGAAGATGAGAGATATACCAGAGGTTCAACCATACTGGACAGATCTCACCGGAGGAATCAGATGAAGAATGTCTTTCCCATAAAAAATGGTGAGATATAAATTATAGAAACCCATATTAGATCAGTCATTGCCTAGGTCAACTGCTGAGTGTTGGTGACAAATGAGTTGGATGAATCTGGACTGTTGGCTGAGCAATCTGTGACAGCAGCTGCAGAACTATTGGAGGAAAAATCATTTACCTTGTCACAAATAATCTTATATCTGTAACACCATCAAACTACATCTGCCTGTCCCAAATCCTTGGGAAAGATTTGATAGGTGGACAAAAATGCCAAACTCAGTCTAAACATCTGGCTGTGCAATGAACCATAATAATTTTATTTTAAAAAAAACCCTGTTTTGAAAGTGCCTATATTCTTAAATGCCACCTTAATAATTCTTAGGTCCCTGGTTAGGACTTGAACTATTGAGTTTCCACCAATCTTAGATGGTGAAATTAACTGTAGATTACCCACTGTCAACTCTCAAAACAAAATTAGCAGAGGCCATTTTCTCTTCGTTTTTGGTTGCCACAGAATTAGGAGGGGGGATGAGTATTTTATTTTAGACATAACAATAAGTTGTTCTGTGGGAACCAAGGTCATTGCTAACTGCATTTTGGCGGGCTGTAGTCTCCGTTAGAAAGCCCGCACAAGTAGTTAATTGGGAAATGTGATTTATGACTCACTGTTGAGGTGGGAAGTTTTAACTTTGCATCTTTGTAACCTTGGGGGGTGTTTCAGTTATGGGTTCACCTTTGAACGTGCCCTTATTATGTAGCCAAATAAAAATGTTCTTTAAGGAAATTGTTTTTTGCCTTGGAGTTCTTTTTTTGGTCTCATCTTTCAGAACCATGACACCCACACATAATACAATGGTATCATCAGGACTCAGAAAGAGGTTTCAGCATTTGCAGGGGGAAAAAAATAAGCTTGAGGATGGAATGCTGGCTAATTTTTGGAGGGTGGATAGCTACATTTGTACAAAAATATCATTTAGTTTACTCTAATCCTATTGTTCGCACTGAAATCATTTGAATCTTTGTTTAAAATCCTATCTGTCTCCATCAGGTGTCATTCAGAATGATTGGGCTGATTTATGGCTAGCAAGTACTTTTTTCCAATGTTTAGTTAAAATGTGTATACAGTCATGCTGCATACATGATGATGAATCATGAACGATTGTCCTCTGCATGCCTTGGCTTGAAGATGAAATATAATCAGACTCTTGTAGTGAGACCAGGCCAAGATGTAATATCCTGCTGCTGCAGGGAGCATCCAGACACTTATGGAAAGCTGACAAGTAGGGATGCTGCTAAGAACAATAATCAAACAGAAGATTTCCAAAATCCATTGCCACAAACAACCTTTTCTAAAAAAAAAAAAAAACCACACACACATTGTAGAACTCCCTTACTTACAATGGAAGGGATGGATGGAAGCAGATATGGATGGCTCTCTGCTAGGAGTGGGAAAAGCAAAAATAGTGATGGGTAAGAGAAGAGCTGAAGATTGGAGAAGTAAGAGGACCTAATGAAAATGGGCGTTGTCTTACCTGAACGCCTTTTCTCAGCATGTAGATGTAGCCTCCACCAATGGGTTATCGAAGCCTTCCTGCTCAGTTTAGACTAAGACCAAACTCCCTTGGGCGGTCCTTTCCCAGTTTTGTATGACGAGGCAAAGCATCCATGGTCTGACACAACAACTCCTCCCGAAAAAAATCAGCTTAGACTGACTAACAAGGGCGGGTGTGGAGGCTACATCTACATGCTGAGAAAAGGCGTTCAGGTAAGACAATGCCCACTCTCCAGCATGATAGATGTAGCCTCCACCAATGGGACATACCCAAGCCACCCATGTCCCCACCGGGAGGGAAGTCTAGGCTTGTGATTCGTGAGTAGAAACCACCTGCTGCAAGACCCTCCTGCCGAAGGAAGCATCTGCCGCAGCGAAATGATCAAGCTTATAATGCCTTATAAATGAAGAGAGGGAAGACCAGGTGGCTGCCCTACAAATCTCCTCAACAGAAGCCTGGGTAGACCAGGCCGCAGATGTGGCTGCACTGCGCGTTGAATGAGCTGTGATGTTTGCCAGAACTGGGAGAGACTGAGCCTTATAGGCATAAAAGATGCATGCCCTGATCCACCTTCCAATGGTTGAAGATGACACCTTCAGACCCGTGGAAGAAGGCTGGAAAGACACGAACAGTGCCTCTGTTCTGCGAAAAGGCTCAGTATGCTTCACATAGTGATGCAAGGCTCTACGCACGTCTAATGTGTGCCATAACCTTTCCAGACGATGAGACGGTCGAGGACAAAAATCTGGGAGAACCAGATCCTGAGATCTATGGAACCAGGTATTGACTTTCGGAATGAAGGACGGGTCCAACTTGAGGACCACCCTGTCATCCAGAAAGGTACATAGATCATTCCTGATCCTCAGCTAGCTCAGCGATACGCCTTCCTGATGTAATGGCAACCAAAAAGGCGACTTTCAGAGAAAGAAAGTGTAAGGAACAAGACCTAATTGGTTCAAAGGGCAACCCCGTGAGAACTTACAACACCTTGGGCAAGTCCCACATGGGATATCTATGTACCATGGGAGGAGCAGTGTTAACAGCTCCCTTAAGGAATGCCCTAACTGCCGTGTGATGTGATAGCTGAGAACCGAGGATAAAGCAGCAATCTGCCTGCGGATGGTGTTATGAGACAGACCCTTGTTCAGGCCCTCCAAGAGGTAATCTAAGAGGATTGGAATGGTGACCGTCAACGGATTCAGTTCCCGAGAGGTACACCATGCGCAGAAATGCCTCCACATAAATCCTATTAGTTGAAGGATGTCTGGAGGCCTGAATTACTGTAATGACTCCCGGGGAATATGACTGCCTGGTCAAGCTCTCCCGCTCAAGTGCCAAGCAGCTAATTGAAGCCACTGTGGATCCGGGTGTTGGAGCTGACCCTGACTGAGAGAAATGAGATCCGGTGGGATCTTCCATGGCGGAGAGATCGACAGATCCACGAGGTCTGTAAACCAAGGTCTCCTTGGCCAGTGAGGGACCAGCAAGATTAACTCCGCCTGTTCCAAGAGAAGCTTTCTGATGATGGCCGGAATCAGTGGAAGAGGGGGGAATGCATACAGGAGCCCCTTGGGCCAGGGACTGCAAAGGGCATCCGTTCCCTCCACCCCCCGTGATGGAAACCTCGTGAAGAATCTGGTAGTTGAGCGTTCGTCGGTGAGGCAAACAAATCCACCTGAGGTTGACTGAACCTCTCCACTATTCTCCTGAAGAGGGCTGGATCCAGGCGCCACTCCGAGTTGTCTACCGTCACCCTGCTCAGAGAATCGGCCTGACGATTCGCCTCTCCGGAAATGTGTTCTGCACAAATGGATGCCAGATTGGACTCTGCCCACAGACCCAGAGACAGGGCCTCCTGCATGAGGGACCAAGACCTGGTCCCCCCTTGTCGGTTGACATGAGCTTTGGCTGCGATGTTGTCCATCATTACCAGGACATGTTTTCCCGCTACTATGGGGGAGAAGTGATGAAGTGCCAGGTGGACTGCCCTGAGTTCTAGCCAATTTATATTGTGAGTGAGATCGGACTGAGACCATTGGCCTTGTGTCATGTATGTCAGTATGTGTGCACCCCAGCCAAACATGCTGGCGTCTGTGGTCAGGACTAGTCTGTGAGGTTCCTTGAAAAGTGACCCCGTGTATGGCTGCTGACACCCACCAGTGGAGTGACCGTAGTGCATGATGAGGAACTCTCATCTTCCGCATGGAAGCGCTCATGTTCCGCTTCTGGAAGGGGAGTAGAAACCACTGGAGATGCCTGGAGTGAAGTCTTGCCCAAGGCACTATTCCCAGACATGAAATCATCTTTCCCAACAGCTGGGACAGCTGGACCAGAGGAACCACCTTGCCTCTCTGAATCTTGTGAACAAGAAGTTTGATGCTGTCCTTGCGTTCCTGGGAAAGATAAACCCTGCATAGGTTTGAGTCTATTACCACCCCTAGATGCAAGATCCGAGTGGTCGGAGTTGTGTGGCTCTTCTTGAAATTCACGGAGAAACCGTGACTCTGAAGGGTCCTGATTGTGGTTTGCAGATCGATCTGCGCTGAACGGAAAGAACTGGACTGGATAATTATATCGTCCAGATAACATTGTACTCGTACCGGTATCAGTCTGAGATGAGCCGCTATCACCGGCAGCAGCTTTGTGAACACCCGAGGGGCCAAGGATAGGCCAAAGGGTAGGGCCCTGTATTGATAATGCCTGCGCGCATGGCAAAATCGGAGGAATCTGTGGTGGTGGGGTCGGATTGGGACATGAAGATAAGCCTCTGTCAGATCTATGGAGGCGAGGTAATCTCCCCTCCTGACACTGGCCAGGATGGAGACTGCATCTTGAATCGCCTGTAAGATATGAAGTGGTTTAGCCCCTTCAGGTCCAATATCGCTCTCCAACCCCCCGAGGCTTTGGGGACCACGAAGAGGATGGAATAAAACCCTTTTCCCCTTTGGTCCAGAGGTACCAGTTCTATGGCCTCTTTATCTAACAAATGGGAAATGGCCGTGGAGACTAGCTCGGCCTTGCTTGCGTGTCTTGAGGATGGGCACTGGATGAAGCAGTCTGGGGGAATGGCGTTGAATTCTAGGTCTAGACCGAATCTTATGGTCTCCCTCACCCAAGTGTTGTTGTTGGTGACCTCCCAAGCGTCACTGAACAGAGCCAAGTGACCTCCTATGGGAGGATCCAAAGTGGCATCACTTGGACCGCCTGTATGGACGTCCCCCAGCTCCCCTGAAGGGACGCTTGCTCTGGAACTGTCCCCTGGCTCCTGAACTCTGGTGGTCCTGCTGTCGATCCTGTCTGGGGGAAAAGGATCGGGAACCTCTGGGCCAATCCCAGGACTGCCCTGATCGAAAGGGCTGCCCCCAATCCCAAGAACTTCCGGCACGAAAGGACTGCCTGCGAAATTCTTATTGAGGTCTCCTATCCGCCTTTTTGGAGGGGTGAGCCAAGGTCTTTCATTTGTCCTTCCCTTCAACTAGGTACGGTTCCAAGACCGCCCCAAACAATTGAGTGCCGCTATAGGTGTCCGTAGCTAGACGCCACCTAGATTTGAGATCTGCCCTCCACTGTTTCAGCCACAGCAATCTGCGAAATGCTACCGTAGCCGCGATCGATCTAGCGGAATACTTGACTGAGTGGAGGGATGCGTCAGCCATATATTCTGCAGCAGCTACCAGCTTACCTAAGGTTTGTTGCGCACGCACCTGATCCGGAGGAATTAGAGCTTGCAACTCACGGAGCCACATAATGGAAGTCCTCGCGAAAAAGGACGAGGACGTTGCCGCCCTGATGGCCCAGGCTGAGGCCTGATGAGCTCTGCGGAGAGAAAACTCAAATCTTTTATCCTCCGCCTTAAGGTTCTCTGCCATGTCTCCGGGAACATGGATGTCGAAAATAAAGAGGTCAGGGGGGCATCCACCGTAGGAACCTCTAGGAGTGAAGAAAAGGCAGATGATACATTAAACAGTTTCTTCTCCGTGCTGCTGGGTGAAGGAAGAGTGGTCAAAGAAGCCCACTGTTTCTCCACCGTGGTGCGGAAAACCGCTGGGCAAGGAACTTGTTTTTCCTCAACAACCTGTACTGCAAACAAGGGATTTGACTCCTGTGCGGTGGACGTGGTTCCTGCTCAGCGACCAAATTGGTCATGGTGTAGGCTTTTAACAACAGTGACCTAAATAAAGAAGGATCAAAAAGACCCGATGCTGGAGTCGGATCCGGTGTCACCTCTTCATCTTCTGACATAGGTAAGTCAGTTGTCTCCAAGTCAACGAACTCGGCTTCTCCTAGTGGAGACAAAGTCTCAGAAATACCCGAGCCTGCTGACTGGGGTTACCCAGTGCGACCTGCAGGCAAGGGCGGAGGAGGAGGAGCTGGAATCTGCGAAGACCCCTGCCCCATAGATGATGCCATAAATTGGTTGAATGCCTGTTGCATAAAGGAGTTGAATTGTTGTGCCCAGAAAGTTTGCTCTGCAGAGGTAACACCAGAGACAGAGGCCTCAGGAGCCTGTAGGGTGATGGAAGCAGAAGGAGCTGAAGAACCAGAGGGAAAAGGTGGAGAACCAGGAAGGGAAGGAGGGAGACCAACTGTTCAGTTCCCCCCTGAGGAGACCAAGCTCTAGGGGCTTGATAAGAAGGCACTAGTGGAGGCTCAAATAGTGAACTTTCCAGAGAAGCAGGGGGAACCACTTCAGTTTCACTGGACCTGAGCCTTTGAGCTCTGGAGAATTCTTTCTCCAGTGCCTGATGTCTCCTCGAGGCCTCTCGCTCAGCAGCCTTGGAGGGTTCTTTAGATAAATGCTTGGTTTTGGCCTTTTTCTTTCCCCCGTCCTCAAATCAGAGGATCTGCATTTGGATTGTGCGGGGGGAACATCAGAACCCTGCGAAGTCTGAGGAGTTTCACCATCTGCCATTGTGCACCGGACCTTCCAGATAGGAGAAGCCCTGTAGTGGGGGTAAACACGCAGATCAAGTTGCCCGGGAGGGAAGCTTCCCACGCCCTAAGACAACCACAATGACAAACAGTCAGACAGTTCCCTAAAACTGTCTGCCTAGGCCCTGCTGGCACAGCACCGCAAGCTAATTAGAACAGGTTTGTAGAATCCTTCCCAGAATTAAAACAGTAATGAAGTAATTTGAATGATACAATTGTGATCAGAAAGGAAAACACCTTCCTTTAAAGTAATCCTTAAAATGAGAGAGGAATAAATTCCTTTGATGAAAAACCCCCTTGAAAGCCCAACACAGCAGGCTATAATACTCCAGAAAGGCCTGGTATTTGCGAGAGTGAAGGCCACACCAAGATGGCAACCGCACCCAGCTTATTCAAAATGGCGGCCGTGAGTCCCCTTGCCGCCAAAATAGCGACGCCAGAGAAAACCAAACTATTAATATAGGCCACCACAAGTTGCACAAGGAATCCACCGGTCCCCACAACCTTGTCTTTACCCCTTTTAATCAATAAGGCAAATAGAAAAAACTTGCGGTTCGCTGTGCAGACAGAGGCGGCCCGATCGTCTCCGGAGCCTCGTGGCCACGAGACAATGAGGGAAAACACCCAGCCGGCAGGCCCGATCTTCAGGAGCATCTAAAGATTCGCTCCCGGGCGCTCGGGGAACTCCTGTCACAGCGCCAAACAGCTGAGCTAAAGTAATCTGTTCCGAGCACTCAGGGAACCCCCGTCGCAGCGCCAAACAGCTGGTAGGAGCTAAAGCCTGAACCTCCAGGCGAAGCTCCTGGGGAGATTGCGTCCTTGCAGTCCCCAGGGACCCTCCCCCAAAGTGTTTAAAGCCTGTCTACAATCTATCAATAAATGCTATTAAATAAAACAAAAAAACACACACGAAGGAAAAAAACCAACAATCTTATCCTAAAAAAAACAAAGAATCAATCTAATAGAGGAGCTAATCCAAGATGTGTCCTACTGAGCCGAGACTAAGACAAAACTGGGAAAGGACCGCCCAACGGAGGCGTGGCCAAAGTTTGGTCTTAGTCTAAACTGAGCAGGAAGGCTTCGATAACCCATTGGTGGAGGCTACATCTATCATGCTGGAGAACATCCCAGCTCTGAGTCAAGATGCCACACCAGGGAGCCATGAAATAGTAAATCAGATCTATTATCAGAAGTCATGGGAGTAATTTTATGTGCATACATGTCCTGTCATCTGCAGGAGAGTTTCTTTCAAGAAAGTCTCTATTTTATGCTATGTGGAATTTTCTTGTAAAATGTGAGGGATAACAGGAAATTATATTTATTTTCTGATGTATTTGGTGGATAACATATACAGTATGTGTATATATGATCATAGTCAAACTGAGCCCTTTCAGCTCTTGCATTTATGGGCTGTACTACATATGCATTTTGAAAGGGCTCAAGAATGACACATGCAGTTACTTCTGTATATTAGTAGTAGTAGTAGTAATAGTAGTAGTAGTAGTAGTAGTAGTAGTAGTAGTAGTAGTTCACCTATGACAGAATCTTGCCAGACTAAAGCAACTATCTGTATAACTATAGATACACTCTGTGAACTGCTAGAGAAGGGCTGTCTTAGCTCTCTTTCTGCCTACCAGATTATCTAAACTCCTCTGCCTCTTTGCCCTCTGAGGAACAGCTCCTCCCTCCTGGGATTTCAGACTATATTCCACCAGACATTTACATGTATTGAACTCAGATTTGCAAACCAGGTCTTCTCTCACCAAGGAGGAGGCACCCATGTGGTTGATCTGCCCCAGGCAACAAATGTTATTTGTTGATTTTCAGAGGGCATTTGCAGAATTTTCTGAGGCATAGCAGGCAGCTGTGTTGAAAGCTTGAAATGGCCATTTATACTGGTATTTGACCGTAATAAAGATTTGATTGGAGGTGGTAGTGGCTCTCAACCCTGAGCAGCCTCTCCCTGAACACCAAGCAGGAAGATGCTGGAATGTCTTTTGTTATGGAGGAGATCCAGCATTAGTTTTTGGCAATGTTGTGCTTTCCCAGAAGGAGTTGGATCATAATCTACTGCGGAATTCACAGTTCATGTTGGAAGATCAGGTAGAAGCTAAAACCAGGTGTCATGGTTCCGACAGAGACGAATAAAGCAGAACTCCAAGGCTTGCAAATTCCTCAAAGAACGTGTTTATTAGTTACAAAGTATCGGCACATCAAAAGTGAAACTAAGTCTGGAAACACACATAACAATTCCCCAATACAAAGTTTAAAAAATCCCACCCCTAAAACTATGCAAGCAACTATGTTCCCCAATATATCTTCTCGGTGGGCTTTTTTCGCAATCCCCAGCCTGCAGTCTCGAGAGCAGCAGATGACCTTGGTTCCCATGGGACAAAAGATTATTTTGACTAGCAAAGCACCTGGACGACCCCTCTCCCTCCGTTCTATGTGACAACCGAAAATGAGTAGGAAAAAATGGCTGCAGCCATGCTCATTTGTAGAGTTGGACACCAGGAAGGCATTGGCCCAGCTTCAACTGATGTATTAACCATGACAGTTCCTGGAAAAGGAGATACTGCAACATTGACTCACACCATTGCCGTTTCTCAAAAGAACTAATGTAGTGTGCACTTCCCCTAAAAAACACCCAGAAATTTCACCTGGACAGAATGCTACTGCTTGTGTACTAATGTTGAGTTTTTCAAGATTGTATAAATAAATACCAACACCGTGGATGAAATTCAAAGTGCTAGAAATATGAAGTCCTACATAGCTTGGGATTGGAAGATCTGCAGGATTATTTATTTCAAGAAGAAACTGCCCAACCAAGCCATGCCAGCAGAGAAGCAATGCTAAGAGTTTCTGCGCCCCAGAAAATGTGACAGCAGAGGACTAGGGAACAAGCATTTTCTGCAAGAACTCTCTTCCCTAGGAAGCAGCTTCCCAAAGAGAAGATCAGGATCCTTGCTGCTAATATAATTGCTGTGCTAAATGCTCTGGACAGCGAAATGGGAGTCATATAAATCAAACAAACAAATGAAACAATATTTAGAAGATCACTGAAGACTAATCTATTTTAAACAGATATTTGGGAACTGATACAGAGCGTTTAGGTGCCTAGGATATATATGGATGATTTAAGTGGGATTTTATATGGTGATATTAATATGGCAGGTATGATAAAAATTTATGGTCTGCTACTTTGCAAGCCATTTGGATTTGAGGGGTGGTGCTTTTTGAAATAGCATACAATCACTTGCAACAAATATTGCTTACAAAAATATTTCTTATAAATTATTCCCCTCTTCATAATTTCTCCCCTAAGAAGATGGGAAACTGCCTTGGCTCATTATTTAGTAGGATACTGATGTTGGCTTCACACACCACCTTAACTCAAGATCTGGGTTAACAAACACAATTGTTATTATTAGGTAAGATGCAACACCCAAATAAACCAACTTAAGGTTATGTAATGTAATGGCCAGTTTCGCACAGCCTGTCTGGACAGTGGCTGGGTTCCCACATCAGACTAAATCTCAGATTTCCTAGTTAGATTTTAAGCATTTTGTGCAAGTCCAGCTTGAGGGGCGTTTCCCAACTCTACCCATATGCACTATAAAAAAAAAATCAGGGCTTTCTGCTTCCAAAGTACATTACCCATCGCTAAAGTATAACCATTCCTTAAATATTGCAGGAATGCAAGTCATTGTCAACGTCTAAAATATTTGAATTTGAATCTGATCCTTTTTTTTCCCCACATTCTAGTTCAGCCTTTCTTGTCTTGGGACTTCAGTGGATTTGTCCTTAGAGGCATCTGGAAGGCCAGGGTTGAGGAAGACGAGGGCTATTCCGTTCACACAAAGAAAAGGATGGGATTGTAAATCTCAGGGAAGTCTGCATGGGAGGATGGTCATTTAAGTCAGGGGTAGTCAACCTTGGCTCTTTTATGACTCGTGGACTTCAACTCCCAGAATTCCTTAGCTGGCTCAGGAATTCTGGGAATTGAAGTCCACGAGTCCTAAAAGAGCCAAGGTTGACTACCCCTGACTTAAGTAGAGTCCCACTCTATAGACATGCAGTTTTAGGTCTTCCCTAAAATATAGGGAGATCAAAATCAGGGCACTAAAGGGAGGGCCACTTGGACCCATCTTCCATCGGCCACAGCTTGTGACACGGTGTGACACACCTCACTTGATGCGTCTTCTCGCTGCCTTGACCGTGTGAACCGAGTCCACTGGAAAGTGCGGCACTCGAGGAAACAGGAACGTTCAACAGGCAGCGCCTTTTTCAAAGAAGCTAGTAAACCGCGAGGTGACCAAGCCAGAAGCTTCCACGCCTGAATCAGTCCGCCGTGGCAAGTCTCTCCCCCCCCCCCTACTCCTCCGCCGCCCTTCCCTCCGCGTCCGCTGCGGGACACCAATAGGAAGCAGGGTGGAGTCATTCAAACGGCAAACCCGCTGGGAGCCTATCAATTCCCCAGGCTCCGTTTGCTGCCAGCCGGAGCTCTGCGGGACCCTTCCCCGGCCACTAGAGCCCTCCCTCCCTCCCTCCTCCCGTCGTTGGCTCGGGCTATACCATGCCCAGCCTGGAGCATCGGCGTCTCAGAAGGGACTCGGGCTGGCTGGCTATGAAGGACGCCGCTGCTGCCCAGAGCGAGTGCGAGAGACCCGGGCAGGGCTGGCCGAGCCAGAGGGGTCGCCAGAGCTTCCGCAAGACCCGGCGCAGCCGCTCGCCAGTCGCCCAGGGCGCGCGGTTCGGAAGAGCCGGCTAAAGCTCGGGGGAATAAGAATCCCCTTCGCGGGCCGGCCAGCCAGCCAAGGCGAACGGACCGGTTGCCGCTGCCTCGCAGCAGGGCAAGAGACATCTCGGGGAGTCGGGGCTGCCGGGAGCGGAGAGGGTTCGCCCGCCTGCCTGCCTGCCTGCCTGCCTGCCTGAGGAAGAAGGGCGAAGGTAGGAGCTCGCCGGCGCGGGGAGTGCGCGGCTGGGTGGGACGCATTGTTGTCTGGTCCTGCCAGGGTGCGGAGGACGCGTCTCCTCTGTGGCGTGGGCTTGCCCTCCCTTCTCCCCCTCTCTCTCCGTCCGTCCGTCCGCCCGTCCGTCCGCCTTTGCACCGGGAAAGCGGAACGGAGTGGGAAAGCCAGACGGACTGCCATTGTCAGTTGCCAGGCGGGCGGGCTTGGACGCCTCCCCTGCGCTCCCGCCCAGTAGCAGCAGCGGCGGCGGCGGCAGCAGCAGCAGCAGCGCTGGCGCCTGACTCTATGTCGGAGACACCCAGCCTTCTCCGGCTCGCCCGTTCTCCCCAACCCCGCGAATTGCCCCTTTCCAGGCGGGGGGCGGGAACGGCTGGAGGCCCCCTTAGAAGACAAAGCCCGAGGGCAGGAGAGAGAGCTTCTGTCCGGCGGGCACCCCCGAGGCTCTACTTTATTTAACCCGGCGGGAAGTTTGGGGTG
The DNA here is from genome assembly GCF_001527695.2 of Protobothrops mucrosquamatus. Lineage (NCBI taxonomy): Eukaryota > Metazoa > Chordata > Lepidosauria > Squamata > Viperidae > Protobothrops > Protobothrops mucrosquamatus. The sequence continues at coordinate 69,834 of NW_015388194.1, read as the reverse complement.
TTCGCATCTTTTCCCCAGCGTCTCCGAGCTTCCTTCTCCCGCTCCCGCCGCTCCTTCAGCTGGAGACCATTCACCGCCACCAGCCCCGCAAAGAAGCCCAGACAGACAAACAAGCGGCTTCCCCGGCGTGGGCTTTGTTCTTAACGGGCAGCGGGCAGAGAGAGGCGGCGGCGAGGCTGCCTCTTTTTATTTTTTTTTGCCGGGAGAGCAGGAGCTTCGCCAACTGCGGAAGGCTGCGCCCCGAGGCTGGGATTCGAGGCGCGCTTAACTACTAGGCGAGGAACTTGTGCGGACCCGCCTGGGCGTGGGAACCGAGGAAAGAATGGGGGGGACGGCTGGGATGGGGGGGAGGACTGGAGAAGAAGCGTGCCGAGCTGTCATCGGGGCTGCTCAAGCGGCGAGGGAGATCTTGGCGACGCGGCAGGATCCCGAAGCCAGGATCCCCCAAGGCGGCGGGTTTCCGGGGCGTGTAGGAACTCAAACGCGGGGCTTTGATCTGGTGATTCTGGGGTCAGCGGCCGCGAGGGATTCGCAAGGATGGCCGGCGCTTTTTTTTTCTTTTTTTTTTCTTTTTTTTTCTCCTCAGCCCAGAAGTAGGTTCGATTCCCGGCACGCCTCTTGATGGGCTGAAGAGAATGTAAACCGGTAGGAAAGTGTCTGAAGTAGGGCAGGCTCAGACGACGATCCCGTTTGGGGGAAATCCGATGGATTTAAATTGAAGTTCACTTTCTTCGGAGCAGCTGCCCTTAATTAGGGATTCCCATCTGATTCAAGATAGGTTAATCCATTAATGGGTCATTTTTTCTGGGATAATTGATCCCTAGGCCCCAACGACTTGTTGCGTTGAACTTGGATTGTATTCAACCAAGCAGTTTCTCAAACTTGGCAACTTTTTAACATGTGTGGACTGCACCGCCCAGAATTCCCCAGCCAGCTGACTCTGGAATTCTGGGAGTTGAAATCCATACAGGTAGTCCTCTACTTACGACCACAATTGGGCCCCAAATTTTCTGTTGTGAAGTGAGACATTTGCCCCATCTTACAACCTTTCGTGTCAAAGTTGTTAAGTGAATCACTGCAGTTGTTAAGTTAGTAACCCGGTTGTTAAGTGAATCTGGCTTCCCCATTGACTTAGCTTGTCAGAAAGTCTTAAAAGGTGATCATATTGACCCCGGGACACTGCAACCGTCATAAATATGAACCAGTTGCCAATCTGATCTGAATTTTGATCACGTGACCATGGGGATGCTGCAAAGGTGTGAAAAATGGTCATAAGTTTCTTTCTCAGTGCTGTTATAACTTTGAACGGTCACTAAATTAACTGTTGTAAATCGAGGACTACCTGCACTTCTGGAGGGCACCTGGTGAAAGGAGCCTGGTCTGATCTACTGATTTAAATGGGTATACATGGGTAAATAAATAAATAAAACTCCCTACGTGTCTGAAGTGGCAGTCATATTCCGTTTTTGATTGTGCTATGCAGTAACTGGCCTGATAAAATACATTTAGAAGTGCTTCTTTCCAAAATTGCTTCCCATCTGCAGCTTTATTAAATGTTTTTAAATTACACATTCAGAGTATGCTGCGTTATTGAGAAAAAAATAATTACAGTCAATGGAAAAGAGGTTTAACTGATCTATCTAATGAATTGAGCAATTAAGCAATAGGAAGTATGGAAGGGGTTTGAAGTCCAGAAGGGCCACAAAACTCAGGACTGGAAGTTTCTTCAGTCATGTTTAAAAAACCAGTGCCAAAATCAAAGAGACTGAAGTTAATCAGGGACTTAATCACAGAAGGGGCTCATCCTGGTTTCTGTACTGAATTATTTATTCTTCCACTTGCGTGCTCCCTCAATCACAAAATATACTAGCCAAAGCAAGCTATTTCTTTGTTCTTCAAAGATTCTGTTCGTTTACTTTGGAGAGTAATGGATGTTGGCATGTGTCTAAGTCCTACCTATGACATGAATGATGCATGAAAATAATGGGAAGCTGTGAAACAGAGTTAAAATGAGGCATATCTTCTTATACCCCAATTGTGTTCCCACTTGCCAAGAAGTACATTCTACTTAGTTCAATAAATAGGACTGACTTTGTTTTTAAGAAGAGGAGATGTTTTTAAGAAGAGGAGGGCTAGTATCCCTAAACTGCATCCGAGGTGGTGGAAAAGAAGGTGATGGGATGTGTAGGATAGTTGGGAAGGAGGAAAGAGGAGAGGTAGTGGTCAAGAGGGGGAGGAAGGAGAGGGAAGTAGGTAGGAAGGTGGAGCGAGTGTGGATGCAGGGGGGGGGAACGCCGATTATTTCGGAATAGGCTTTTTATGTGTTTGTTTTTCTAATGAAATGCACCATATTTGTACTATTTGTTCATATTTTATTTGAAAAATTAATAAAAAAAATTTAATTAAAAAAAAAATAGGACTGACTTCTGAATACCCATGAAGAGGATTGTACTGTTAGGTGATTGCTTTGAACTTAAATGAATGCTTTATCTCATTTGCTAGACCTCTGAATTTCTTCTCTGGTTTGTGCTCTGTAAAGACTGGATAAGCCTAGGAATAAAGTTTTTTTCTGAATTGGATCCTCTCAGAGTATCTAATTTGGTAGACTGTTTCATGTTGTCTGCTATACTGCCTTTTCTTTGTGGTTTCACCACATTTCCTCTCTAGTTTCCTAGAATAGTCCCTCTTCCTGCATTATATATATATATTTTCTGTCTGTGTGTCTGTTTCCTCTCTTTGTGCTTTTCAATGGTATCTCTTTCCTAATAATGTGTTCATGTTGAAATTCATTCCATTCCTGCTCACCCAAACTATATTTCTTCAGGATCTCCACCTGATTTCAGCCTTACAACAGCCTTGCAAGGAATGGAGGCTGAATGATAAGACTTTGTAGAGAACGTCCAGTCCAGGAACTATCTGGAGCTTAAGTTTGGCCTTAATCCAAGAGAACAGGATAAAAGATTATCATCTTAATTTGATTCCTTGTTTGCTGGTTTCTAGATCACCCAATACTTATAGTTTTTTGGGTGGCTTACACTTCAATTATACAAACAATATGCAATCAATCTATGTCAGATGATAAAACAATAGAATAACAAATATAAAAAGCAACATGTAGTAGCAGTAATAAAAACATGCACATAAAATCGTAATGGAACAGACATCCAACAATATCCAATAATTTTAAGATGGCTTTCATCCGGCTAGGAATATAAAAGCTGGTGCCTGAAAAGACCATAATGCAGGCTCCAGGTAGCAATGTTGAAAAAGTCATGGGTGTCTGTCTGCTCAGTTCCATTGGCAAGTTGGTGGTTGAGTCACAGATTTAAAGTCTTAGGAGATTTCCAACCTGCACCCAAGTGATATTGAATCATGAGCAATTCAGAGGTTTATGGTCTTTAGATCTGGTTTTTGTCTTGGGGCACTTGCAATGTGATTGGAAGATGAAGGAGATCATCATCAGTCCACTGTCATGGTCAAGTTAGTCTGGGTGCTTTTAAGCTTATTTGTAGGAGATTACCAGCCTGAGGCTGAGGGCAGAGGCAAATATGTTATCAGTTTGGAGTTGCTATGCTCCCACAAGACATCTAGATCCAGCCCCCAATGAATTCAGTTGACTCTTATCTAGCGCCAATTTGCCTTGACTGGTAGTAGATCAAATTATTGTGTGGAGATAGCATGGAATAAACCTGTAGTACTTTTGAACTCTATCACAACTCCTGGTCTCTTGCGCCTGACATATTAGTGCTACTGGTACCCCAAGGAAGGTGGGGTACCTAATGAGGTTCAACAGGTACCCAAGGAACAAATTGGTTTTGCAAACTTCTCCAGGAGATGAAATAATGGAACAGATGCCTAGAGCACTGTTGAAGGAAGACAAAGAACCAATTTTACCAAACATGTATAAAGGCCGACATCATGAATTACATTGCAGCAATAAGAGCAATGAAACAGTCCTATTTTTCTGCCCATATTATATCTGTAGGTACTGTAGCTGTCCAGCAGCCCTCTTTAAAACCACTCACTCTCTGCTGGGTACATATAAGCCACAGGAATATCTGCAGCTTTATTGTGTGGAATATTCTTAGTACCTCCTAATGGATGGACACTTGGGTTCATTTGAGTTGGATTCTAAGCAGGTCCTACTGAGTGAGGCTTTGTCTGGTTCTGTTATCTGGGAGGTGTCTGATACTAGAACGTCAGATGAAGTAGGCAAGATCTTGAGTTCCATCAGCCTGACAACTTGTTTATTATATCCATATTCCTCCTGGTTGAAAGTTCCTGAGAGGCGGCAAGTGGTTGAGTCCATATGGTGATCCAGCATTTTTCTGTGAGGGGGTGGTGCTATGCCATAAAAGAAATGATAGCACAACCCTTCTTAAAGAAGACATTGTGGGACCCAATGGTTTTGGATAATTGTTGTTCAGTCTCCAATATTCTGATCAGTTGTTGAGAAGGGGCTGGATTAAAGCTTCAGAGAGCCCTGGATGAAGCAGATGGTCTGGATCTTTTCCAATTGGATTGAGTTGGACAGCTCTATAACCTTGATTAAATAAATAAAACAATAAATAAAAAAATATTTTAGTAAAAACTACTCTAACATTGAAATTTGATGAACTAAATATGTATATCAGATGTTACTGGATGACAGTTCTTAGTGTGCTTTATGCTGGTAGATGTTATTGGGAGTTGTAATTCAATAATATTGGAGAATTTACCGATCCCCCAAACCTGATCTAAATATTCTCAAGAAAAGATACCTAACATGATCTCCAGGCTGTTTCCCTTGAGTTGTGCTGGACTGTAATTGCCATCCTTCCTAGTGCTGGTGAAGCATAAGTTGTGTAGTCCAACATAGTTCACTAGCACATCAAAAAAGAGCATATTCATGGAAATTTCTTTGAATGAATTCATGAAATATTAACTGATTTTAGTCACTTTTTTATTTTATCATTTTGTTATATTGTTTGCAATTGGGTAATGGGGCAAGCCTCTTTCTTCTGACTAGATTAAATTTGACCCACAGGTAACATATAAATACAGATAAATGTTTGGGGATGACTGCAAACCCGTTTCAGATCTGAATGATGTGGCCAGTTTGGTGAAATTTCAACTCATAAAAAGAAAACAAAGTATTGAGTCTGATGGTAATTAAAATAAATATCAGATAAACTAGTAACTTGTATTAATTGAAAATATAAGCAAGAAACATTTTGTTAGAAAAGATGTTACTTTTTATATAAAAGTGATAAACAATACTCATAGCTTCGTGGAAGCCCAGATTCAAAATAAAATGAGTTTAGAACCAATTTAAATTATTCCTCTATTTCCTATTCAGAAGGGGGAAATATTGGAGTTGGAAATAATTGCTGATGTAAAACAGTATTTTTCCATACATATTGGCTAGCTTTGCTTTTTGTAATCAAAGATTTGGATTATCATGATGATTATGATGGCTGCCCATTTACCATATGTTTAATCTATGGGGAAATTCTGAGTTAATTTGTTCCTATCCACAGTTAGGCAGAAATACTAGAATCAGGCATACCTAGGTATATATAAGGACACATTTCTTTTAACAATACAAGTAAACGTATTAGAGTTCAATGGAATTAATTCTTAGGAAAGTGGATATAGAGTTGTAAGCTAAATGGCTTACAGCAGGGCTGTGAAAGCTTCAGAGGAGCAACTTTACATGGATGATGTGAGATAAGTGCATGGATACAGTCACCAGGAATGGATATTGACCCAAGAGTAGCTTGATCTCCTGGCTGGTGGTAATTCCTGGCTTACCTTGTCTAAGTTTATAGAAGCTTAGGCCTGGTTAGTCTTTTCAAGGAAGATGATCTAGCAATAACAGGATATTAGTCACAAGTTGGAATCAATGCAGGAGTTACAGGAACTCATTGTTTTTCTTTTTGTGTCCTGCAAGATAAGCTCACCTTGAAGGAAAATAGACTTAGAATTCTCTTAGAATTCTTAGAGGTCCCTCATCTTTGGACTCCACATAGAAGCATTTCAAAGTAACCAAAAGATCACTCCTAACACCTGAGTGATGTCATCAGAACTAAGCATTTTGTACAGACAAACAAGGAGAAAAGACTATTCTAATCTTTTGTGCCAGAATTAACACTGAAATGTTTTCATATTTTGGCCTGACTTAGAAGCATTTATTTTGGTTTGATTAATTGCAGCTTATTGGTTCACAATTTGCATGTTCCTGCAGAGTGTCCCTCCTCGCTCACTTTCTTGTCAGCCTTTTATCATTTTGTCATGGTTTGATTCAACTTTAACAGGAATGAAGAAGTGTGTGGCCCTCCAGGTAGCTCCTAGTATTTCTCAGTATTGCAAGTGCTAAATAGGGCTGTTGGCAGTGGTGGAATTCAAATATGTGAACAAACTGTTTTCTGTGTGGATGCTGCTTCTGGAAGTCCATTCTGGGCCTGGGCCTCCGAGACCCAGAACAGACTTCTGGAAGCGGCATCCATGCACTTCCAGAGGGCCGTTCTGGGCCTTGTGAAAAAGGGCTAGGGCTTCAGTGGGCACCATCCAGTGGTGGGATTCAGTCGGTTTGCCAAACTCAACAAAAAATTAGCTACTGGTTCTACTGAACTGGTGCAAACCAGCTGAATCCCACTATCTGTTGGCAATTAAGTTCAGTATCAAATGGAGATTTACAGGTGCCCTATACTGACCTATATTAGCATTCAGTTATGTCAAATTAGGAAATTTGATAGGATTCAGTAGTAGGAAGAGAAAATGAAATTGCCAAATTAATTTTCTCCTTTGAATTGTCTGCTTGCGGCTTGGGTTTCATTTTGGCTTCAGATTGTGTTAGACATTGTGCAATGGTTTGCCCATTCAGTAGGACCAGAACCTGTTTCTCAAGTCACATGTTAGACAATACAGACAATCAAATTATGATAATTCACTTAGCGACAATTCAAAGTTAGGACACCCCCCCCCCCCAAAGTACTTATGACACAGTCCTGAAGTTAAGAATGTTGCAGCACCAGGGCAACGACCAACCACAGAGATGCTACAACATTTCCCCTGCCTATTCCCTCTGCCCCCCCCATCCTGTCACTGATCTCTCTCGCTTTTAAAGTTCTGCAGAGTTACGGGCCATGTGGCAGAAGAGCATCCGTCTTCTTATACAACCTTCTGTCCTCTTTGCAAAAGGCTTTTGGCACGGAGAACAGAGGTCTGCACAAGCCTTGAGGAAAGGGGAGGGAGGCCTGCATGAGTACAAGACCGGAGGTTTTAAGAAGAGATTGGACAACCGTTTGTCTGAAATGGTTGAGTAGGGAGTTGGACTAGAAGACCTCCAAGGTCCCGTCCAACTCTGTTATTCTGTTATAACAGTCATAGCAACCTGGGATCATGTGATTGCCATTTGCAACCTTTCCAGCCAGCTTCCAACAAACAAAGTTAATGGATTTCCTGCCTGAGCAGGAGGTTGGACTAGATGACCTCCGAGGTCCCTTCCAACTTTATCATTATTATTATTATTATAACTATAGTCATTTGCTTAACCATGGCCTTAGCAATGGAAATTCTTGTCCCAATTGGGGCCATAAGCCAAGGACTATTGTATTTCAAAAATGGTATTTGGTGACACCACCATCCCCACTCCAATTGAAACCAAATTCTGAGGCTATGCTTTTTTCACTCATTAACTATGGTTTACCCAAACCTTCAGTTTAAGTATTTAAATCTTTCAGCCTCCTCCTCTTTGAATGAAAAAGAAATAAATTATACTATTGAGGTCATATCTCATTCCATGAGCAAAATTTGCCAGTGTGCCTAAATATTCTATATTTTTATTGCTTCTTATAAAGTTTGAATGTAAATGAAAAAAGTAATGATATACTGCAGCCATAATATTGGAATTGTTGAATATTTAATCTTTAAAGTGATGTTTGCTCTAGGGTAATCTTTATTTTTTCAATATATGTTTTATTTTTATCCCGTTTTCTGTGTGAGGATAGCCCACAAAGATTAAATGGGTATCTTCATTGACTCAAAGAGAGGTATATGTTTGCATCCCACTTGTGTATTTTAAATAAAGAATACAACTACACCTTTTCCAATCATCAGAAATTTAGATAAAAATATAATTAATCTCTCCATCATTAGAATGATTGTGAGTAGAAGGTTTATTTTATTTATTTATTTATTTATTTGATTTGTATCCCGCCCTTCTCCTCACCGGACTCAGGGCGGCTGACAGCCTTATAAAACAACATTACAACAAATATCAATATTAAAACCCGATTAAAAGAAAATATTTGTAAAGGCCTAGTCGTTAAAATTACCCTTAAAAATCCCACTAAAATTCCCTAGGCCAATCCCGCTTGTTGGAAAAGCCATGNGGATAACCCGGATCTCTGGGGGTAGTTCGTTCCAGAGGGTGGGGGCTCCCACCGAGAAGGCCCTCCCCCTGGGGGTCGCCAGCCGGCACTGTCCGGCTGACGGCACCCTGAGGAGACCCACTCTGTGGGAGCGTACCGGCCGATGGGAGGTAACCTGTGGCAGAAGGCAGTCTCGGAGATATCCAGGTCCAATGCCATGGAGCGCTTATATGTTGTATAGATGATAACAGCAAGCAATTTGAAGATGCCTGCTCTTTTTTTCTTGTAGTTATTTATCCTTAAACTGAACTTGGATAGGACAAATCTTCAAGTAAAGGTGTGCCTTTTGTTAACTGGGTTAAGACTAATCTGTTTTAACCTGTCCTTGTTTGAATCATAAAGGTGATTTAAATATAAATCACAAATGCAGGATATTTGGACAGTATGCTAAAAGCTGTTGACATTTATATTTTTAAAACTATTTTAATTTTTAAAAAATGAATATATTAAAAAAAATGTATGTCTTCATTTTCCAATGATTTTATTTGTGATTTTGGGGGAAAAAATAAAACAGCAAAGAAGCAAAATAATTAATTTCCTAAAAATGCATTTTGGATTTCTGTTCCGTTGAGTACCATGGTAAATAAAAATCTGGGCCCAACCTAAATATAATCTAAATGAGCCATTTAATTTGGTTCTTTAGTGCTCTGTATTTGCAGATAGAAAAGTTATGTACTGATTAAGACACTAGGCTAGAAACCAGGAAACTGTGAGTTCTAGTCTCACCTTAGGCATGAAAGCCAGCTGGATGACTTTGGGTCAGTCCAAACCTACTTCACAGGGTTGTTGTTGTTGTGGGGCAGATAGGAGGAGGAAGGAGTATTAGGTATGCTCACTGCCTTGAATTATTTGAAAATAATAAAGGCAGGATCAAAGGAATCTAAAAAACATGATCTGTGAATGGCTGATCACATTGCTGGATGTATTTGATTAAAAAATAGGTGCAGAAGTATGTATAGCAAAATATGGCAAAAATATTTTAATGATGTTGCTGAAAATATCATGACCACATTGATATACTGTGTATTTATTAACAAACTACAAACTCAGTGGATGTTTTAATTTGTTCCTATCAAACAAAACTTAGCAAAATATAAGATTTTATAATATAGTTATGCACATCTCTTTTATGTGCATACTAGGTAGAATTTCAAGACAGAAATAGCATTTAATTCCCAAAACCTTAAATCCCATATCTGGAATAAGTGCCATTAAATTCTGTGGGACTGGCTTCTT
>NW_015388194.1:25851-60135 GCF_001527695.2 Protobothrops mucrosquamatus | reverse complement strand
GGCGGAGGGGGACTCAAAAGAGGAGTCCTATCTAGGAATCTGACTCAATGTTTGAAGGCTGGAAGGAGGTGCAAGATGGGGTTCGTTCATTGGCTATACCCTCTACTTACTTTGATCTCCACACATTCAGCCTGAAGGCTGAAGACATGGAATCTTCAAGGAGAGAGTTAAAAAGACAAGATGGTGATCACATCTAAACATGCATCTAAAACAGGGATGTCAAACTTGCAACGTCACGTGACATGTTGCGACGTATCGCAACTTTTTTGCTATTGCCAGCAATGGGGTGGGCGCAGTTTCGCTATGATGCATCCGGCCCGCGTGCCTGCAGTTTGACACCCCTGATCTAAAACATGGACTGTAACATCACTTGGTGTTTATGTACTTGTGTGTGATGTTGTGATGAAAGCACAAAAGGATGGAATTGACATCACAACGTCACAATACATCTTTAATCATTTTGCTATCACCCTACTATGTTTCCAGTATTTAAGATTTTGCTAGAGGAACTTCCGGTACTGGAACCAGTTCTGTGAACAACTAGCTTTGTGCCTGGATATCACATCTAGCTTTATTTTCTGAATATCCTGGCTTTTGACCAGACCGAATCATATTTGGCTGCTGATAATGAATCTTGTGGATTTCAGCTTTGGGGTTTTTTTAAACCCCAGGCCAGTAGTGGGATTCAGCCAGTTCGCACCATTTCAGCAGAACCAGTAGCTAATTTTTTGTTGCCCAGGCTCAGAATGGACTTCCAGAAGCGGCATCTACACAAAAAACCGGTTGTTCACATATTTGAATCCCACCACTGCCCCAGACTATATGATTCTCCTCTATACTCTCTTATAAGAAGCCTGGGATTTAACAGAATGAATGGAATTTGTAGAAGTAGAACATCTTTATGGTCCTATCCTCTACACACTTTCAAGCCTTAACATCAGAACACAGCTAGGGTTTAAGGACTCTGAGAGAGCATTCCCTGGTGCTAGAACTACTTATCAAGAGAGGCCATTTTCTAGTGTTTTTCAATTGGCAAAGATGTTTGCAATCAGACAGGACTTTGTTCTTGTAATTATGGCCATGAATAGTGTGCATTTATTCATTATTTACAGATATAAATTTGAGATAACTTTTTTTATAGAATTGCACTGTATGGGATAAATTTTCATAATCATATGATTACATTTGGGGTGTTTATCCTCAAAAAGATTGTCCTGCAGTCTTGAGTTCTACTATGGTTCAGAATTATTTTTTTTCACCTTGCATATAAAATAGGGGGAAAAAAGACTACTGTAATGCTTAATAGTTCCCCTCTTTGCTTATAATACCTTTTTATTTTGCATACTGATAAGCACCAGTAAAATGTTTCTGTCACCGATGGCACCGTACAAAAGGGCAAGGAGAATGCTTAATTAAAAAGAAATGTTAAATCAAATGAGGATCTTTTTTGTCTTACTGCTATAGGCCAAACTAAATGAAAGGTAGGAGAGGTGTTGCTAGAATTCTTGATGAATTTTTATTTAGTTAAAAGGAAGGAATTTGAATGCAGATGAGAATGAAAACGCCAGTTAAGAGAGTTTAACCATCTTTTTGATGCGTTGTTGTTCCAGAATTCTCCTGTCTTTCTCCTTTGATGGCGGGCAAACACAGAATCTGTCTTTGTTCTCATAAGCTAATTTGCTTGAGGATGCTGTCCCATTTGGGGTACTCTCAGGGGCAAAAAAGTCGAGATGGCACCTTCAACTGCACAGATGAAGCTCCAGTTCTTTTTTAAAAAGGGATATGACTTTGATTGCATGATTGTAGCAGTCCCATAGCTGCCCTGATCAGCATTGGCTTTATTGAAAGAAAGTGCTGATTCGTGTGGCTTTTGTCATATTTCTTTATTTCTGATGGGAAGAGTTCTTTAGAGAATTCTGACTATAGATCTTCCAAGTTAAATCTACTTTGGCTAGAAGTTTTCTTTAATCTCACAGAACTGTGTTTAAATACAGTTATTCGGTTGGAATAAAATTGGACATGCAGCAAATGCTTCTGTATTTATAAAAGCAGTTGAAAGATAACTGTAGCCCTTCTGTAAAGACTGAAGAGGAAGTCTTGGACTGGATGGCAAATGGCTTGGATCCAAAGTACAATTATATGTGGTGGCAGCATCTCTTCCTGGAAACACATGGAAACACATGACACTGGCTTTTGCAGACTACAGTAGCCCATCCAACCAATTAGGAAGCAAGGGGCGTGTGATCAGATGTGAAAGACATAGTCCTTTTCCACCTGCACATAATGCATAACTGCAGAGGATTTTTCATTAGCATCAAACTGCTAACCTCCAAATCTATCTTATGTTTTTATGGTTTTTTTCTTCCAAGTTCAGGTGTAATGCTTCATAAGATGCTATTTATATGCTGTAGTTTTGATTCGGGACAAAGAATGCAAACAATATTAAAGTTATAACCACTTTCTCTGGGCTTGGAGACCATTTCAACCTCAGAAGATCCTGCCTTCTCCTCATCCTCAACCTTGTCAGAGTGCTTTTATCAAATCAGATTATTTCTAAAAGGGGACAAAGTGACCAACATCTCCCCCTCTTCACTTCTGCTCTGCTGTCAACGGTTGCACAGATGTATAGATCTGCCGGAATACTGGAAGCAGAAAAGAGAATTAAAGTAAATCTTCTCCATTGATTTGAAAGTTTGTTCGGAAACATTGGTGTCTTCTCAGCAGTGCTCTTAGTAATTATGTCTTCTCCCCGTTTCTGACTTGTGTGCAGATTCTCTAAGCTAAATGACTAGTGATTCTTTCTCTCTGAATGTAAATGTTCAGATAATGTAAATCTTCAGATAGCTTTGTTTCAATGTAGCAAGACAAAATGGACGCTTGGATTCTGTTTTGGATTCTATTTTGCTGCCAGAATGTTTTATCCAGCTTTCCTTTGTGTAATTTCATTCATTCTCAATAGTAACCTACATGTTTGGTTTTGTTCCACCCCTATCCCATCAAGTTGTTTGGAGTGAGATGGAAGACAGAAAAGTTGGAAGCAAGACGGGTTTGGGATCAAGCTCAAAGAGTCTTTGGAGAGAATGGCTATATTTTCATGATTAGGACTGCTACATTTTAGCACTTGAAATCTAAATAATGAGGGTATGTTCCGCTGGTCCACTTCCTCAATCAGTGTGTTGGTGGGTTTGCATTGCATTGAAGCAACAAAATTTGCAACAGGTCCAAATGGATCTAAATATCCTTTTAATTTTTATAAAGCTCTTTAACAATACTATTGTAGGAAATTAAAATGGCAATTAACTTAACGGGCCCCAAAGTGGACATCCACAGTAGGCCCCATTTAGAGTATTGGTTGGGATCTTGCTACTGTTAGGCACAACAATCATACAATAAGTTTTAATTAAGCTGATTTATTGCTCATGCCTACACACCAAAATCTAGTCAACAGACAGTCAGCACTAAACTGGTGCTAGATAACAGTTAATGGAATTCAAGAGGGGTTGGACTTAGATGCTTTTGGGAACATAACAACTGTAGGCTGATTACTCTCTTGACTCCACCCCAGCCTCTATAGGCCTTCCTGTAACTAAATTTACTCTTAATAGAAATTCACCCTGTAACAGTTGCATCCCAGGTAAATTTTGACCTGTTATTCCCTTTCACATTATAATATTTCTCATTGCTTGGAGAAAACACCACCAACTTGTGAATGCTTCATATGGTTATATGACCCAAAGCTACCAAATGAAGCATTTCCATTGAGTCTGGATTATTCATTATAGAAAAATTCTGAACCATTAAAAAGGGGGAAAAAACCAATAAAATGCATTTAATAAGAAACACGACAAAGAGAAAACCAAAAATCCATTTTTCAGAATACTTAGCCTCAATGGACTGACATTCCCTAAATTTGATTCATCCCTTTACAAAGGCATCTGAGCAATTGCAACCACCACATCTTCAGGATGCAGATCCATAAATTAACTGTGTATTGTGTAATTAAGGGAAGAGGGGAGGATTTTGGGGGAGGGTTGTCTCCTCCATCTGGAACATTTCCTGTGGCTTTCACTGGATTTGAATATTTGATTGTTAGGCGGCAAGAAATGAATTAAAAAGTCTTTTGATTTGTTTTAAGAAATCCACTAAGGTAAGAGGGTATTTCATTAAGTGAACACTCAACAACAGATTTGCATTAATTTGTGCTGCTGAAAGTAATCAGCTCAAAATATTTAAACTTGCATGTTAAAATTTGGTTTTCTGAATTTAATTATTTTACAATATTATAAAAAAATAGAGAGCCAGATTTATGTAGTGGGTAAGGGACTAAGTTAGAAACTGAGACACTGTGAGCTTTAGTCCTGCCTTAGGCTCCAACCAGCTGGGTGACCTTGGGCCAGTCACACACACTCAGCCCTGGGAAGGAGGCAAACCACTTCTGCAACACCTTGTTAAGAAAACTACCGTAACTTGTTGAAGCAATTTCCAAGAATTGAACACAACTGAATGGATTAAAAAAAATGCATAGGGTAAAATCCACAGGCTTCAATGAGGTGTCCATCTATCTAAGTATGCATAGGGATGTTGCTTAAATCTCCTAAGACCAATGATGTTTAGTAGTAGCATATGATTTATATTACGTCAGCAATGATATATGTTGTTCCTTTTGCAGATCCAATCTGAGTCGGTCACCGGAACCAAAGGTTTATTCTTCCAAGCTTTGGGAATTCCCTGAGGACGGGCTCCAGTACGAACTTGAAAGTTTGGAAGGATAAACTTTGGTCCCAGTGACCGATCCTACAACATTATCCTGGGACATGTATATTTATTTTCGTTGTTCCTTTTGTTTTGTTTTAACACAGTGCTAGAAATAGTGCTGGAACTTCCTTTACCAGAGAGCCACTGTGGGTTTATTTTGGAGGAGGTGTTTTCGCAGTATTTTGCTTATGGCTTGATTCTGCCTAGAATATAAGCTTTGAAACATGCCATCTTCAAACACTGAAATAAAGTTTATTATTTTTCCAAAATCAGTGGCCAAGGAATGTTGTGAAAGTTGTACATCCTTATATATGGTTTCTTTCTTTGTTTTTCAGTTAAAGATAGTTCTAACTGCTGCTAAATTAACAAACTATGGTTTCTTTCAGAATTAATAAACACACAACACTCCAGGTGTTGTATAATCACTACCACTATGGGTGGACTGTGTATTTATTGAGAAGTCGGTTCTGCTGGATTTTATAGACTAATTGCAAAATATATGGCAGATTCTATGACAAAATGGGCCATAGAAAACCTTCGGCTTTGGGTGTTTTCTAGAGCTACCAGATCCGGATTGCAAAATTCTAGATGAGAATTACATACTGTAGCTACAAAGAATTAAATGACTTTTTACTCTTTGCTGCCATCTTATGGTCCTCAGCATTTTTGGAATTCAGATTGGTATCTGATATATACATGCATGCATGTACCTAATATATACTCACATTCTTTTCAGTGACACAGTTTAGTAGACATAAACATGATCTACAAACCACAGTGATTAGGTTCGTGTAATACACAAAATGAGACAACCCTCATTATGGTTTACTGTGATGTAGGAAACCAGCCAGTGATTGTAGCAACTTTCCCCAACTTAGGCAGCCTCTGGGTGTCCCCCACTCAAATTCCCCAAATTTAAAGTCACAGACAACATAGTGATTGAAGCCCAAATGTCTGACTGGCCATATTATGGAAAGGTCAGTTTTTAATAGACAACAGGAACCAGATTTTCTTTTTCCAATGCAATGAAGGCTTGAAGTTTACAACTCTCGTTCACTATCTCAAAAAGGGTAAAGGAAAAGAACACAGGTACTTTGTGCTTGGGAGGAAAGAGTCATGGACTGTCCTCCTTTTCCTGTTGTTCCTGTAGTTATTATTAGATTTTTGTTGACTTTCTGAGGTGTCTGGAATACAGGATTTGTTCTAAAGGCAGGAACATTGTTAACATCCTGCTTCCATCAATAAAGAATATCTAGCATGTCCAGAAAAAAAAAGGTCATAAATCTTTTCATTACAATCTTAACCATGTTGTGATTGTATGCACAGGACAGTTATGGTTTTAAGCTGGAGTGAAGCATTTTGCCACGTTTTTAATATTGGGCTGAACATAGGGATTTTATGCTTGGACGTCAGATGGAAAGGCTTAAGAATTAATGTGATATCAGGAGGCACCCCCCACTGTAGGGGCCTAGGGCTCGACCTCTCCTCTCTCACCAAAACCATCTGGAACCAGCCTTGGAGGAAGGATGAGAACCACCATAGCACATACCTCCGTCTCCCAATCCCCAAAATTGGTCCAAAAGGATACCATGGTTGACGATGTCAAAAGCGTTGAGAGGTCCAGGAAGGCAGTGATTCAACTATCTTCATCCTGAGTCCTCTGAACTTTATTGACAAGTGTGACCAATGCCATTTCAGTATTGTGTCCTGACCTGAGCTCAGACTGAAAAGGGTCCAGATAATCCAGTCTCATTCTTTGCATGAGAGAGAAGATATTTCCAGTGTGGTGCAACTACCGCTGGCTGGAAATTGCTGGTGTTCACATGAGAAAAAGCCATAGGCTATGCCAGTGGTGGCGAACCTATGGCATGGGTGCCAGAGGCGGCACTCGGAGCCCTCTCTGTGGGCACACACGCCGTTGCCCCAGCCCTGCCTTCCCCCATGGCCCCCTCCTCACCAGCAGCCCCCCTGGAGGAGAGTCGCCCCCGAGCAACAGGGACAAGTCTCTGCCCTCGCACCCCATAGTGTGTAGATGATGCTTCGGGGTGTGGGCAGAGGGCATGGCTGCCATGGTGCTGCAGGGCTGCCTGGCGATCTGCTGCGGCAGGCCATGGAGGTGGTGTGTGGCCCTGCAGGCAGGTGGGGCAGGGGGCGGGCAAGGGTGGAGCAAGCAGGGCGGGAGGCGGACCGGGGCAGGGGGGCGGTTTTTGGGCACCCGATCTCTAAAAGGTTCGCCATCACTGGGCTATGCTATTGTCAAGCACCAGGAAAATCAGGAGATACAGACACTTCAAATGGTTATAAAAAATTATTGTAAGCTTAAACTCTTTACAAGAATCTGAACTACTAATGGCCAAGGGAAATTAGCGAGAGATAAGAAATTCAAGGTGGGCTGGATTTTGATATTTTGTGGGCGTGACCTGATCATGCATTTGACCCCTCCCTCAGGCTCAGCTGGGTCATCTCGTACAACTACTGCTCATACACAGTCATAAAGAAATAAAAACAGTGGAGAGTTACACCTAAGGATATAGGCAAAAAAAAATTCCATTCTATCAGTTGCTCCTTGACAATATGGGAAGGTCTTTAAATTTAAGCAATTTTACCCCCTTCTAAATCTACCTCTTTGCTAGTGGCAAATATAGAAAGGTGCATTTCATTAATACCTTGTGGCTTTTTTCCCTAAGTATTTAAATTAGTGATATTATCTTACGCATCAGTAGCTTTGCAGAGTGCTAACAGCCTGCTATAAAATCCTGGCAATTTGCACACCATGTGTGACCCTTTTTAATAAAATGGTAGTTACAGCATTTCCAAAACTGATCCTCTCTGTGTCATTCTGTATTTTTAAACTGTGAAGATAAGTAGATCTCAAGCAGATTTTTTCTGGCACTTAATGCCTTGCTTTGTTTATTTATTTAAATTGATTTATATGGCGCCTTTTTTCCCATTTCCAAACTGATTCTTATGATGATATTGGAGATGCCACCAATGGATCCTTAAGTGATGAGCTAGGAAAGTGGGTCGTTCAAGGCTGGTGAACAAATGCATTTTTTGTCCCTTGATACTTATTACTTGATATTCGAGTCTTTGTAAAGGTAGAATACATTTGTGTAGTCTGAGGGTGAGTAGATATCAGGATGATGGGATCTAGATTTAATAATATTGAAAGTTCAGCCAGCTAGAAACAGGTGAAAGAAATATAGTGGTTTGGAATGGGAAAGAAATATAAATAGTTGTAAAAAAATGTTCCATATGACCTTCCAGGCAAACTCTGAAATATCTGAAAACAGTCATTGGGGTGGATAATATTTATGTCACCTAGCACTGGCGTTCTAAACTTTTGGGAGAGGAAAAAAAGAACTCAGGAAAGAAATACGGTGTCAACTTCCTCCCAATCTCTTATTAAGCATAGTACCTATAAAGTAGAAAATGCTTTATCTTCTAATCTTACAGGCATCTAGCAATGTGCCTTTGTACAAAAATCCTTGCTATAATTCATTTTTAAATTAAAGATCAGAGAGCAGATAAACACTTCCAAGAGGGCTGATATCAGGTAGGTTCACTTATCAAAAGAAAATAATTCAATCAGGTTGTCAGGAATGTAGAGACAAGACTAAGAAATATGGGATTGGTGGTGGTGTTTGCTTCAGTCATTATTGGTCTTGTTGCTTCCCTGCAATGTTATAATTTTTTGTTCTGCTTTGCCTTGATAGCAACTTAAAAAAAAAAAGAGGGTGGGATGCAAATAAATCTCAATGTAGTAAATATGTTGCACCCCTTCTGGATAACTGTAAGAGATGTGGTTTCTTAGCAAAAATGGGATGGGTTCACCATCTGCTTTTCCAAAGTGGTGCCAGAAAATACTTTCTTCGGTACTTGCCAGCCATCTTGATCCACTTAATTTGTTTTTACATTTAGAAAAAAAAAGGATGATCATGATGATGATGTTGCTTTTATGTGAAACTGGCACATTACAAAGCACTCTGCTTCAAGCATCATCATTATTTGCCAGACATCCAGTGAGCCTTAATTTTTATTTAGTTATTATTTGAAGCTATCTGGCTGTCTACCAACACAGTATGGGTAAAATGATGGATGAGTGCCACTCAGGGCTCTGGATAATGTGGCAACCTGATTTTAAAAGAAGATAGCAGAAATAAGAAAATGGATTTCACACTGGTGGAATAACAGAATAACAGAGTTGGAAGGATGGGAAGCCTTCTAGTCCAACCTCCTGCTCAAGCAGGAGACCCTATACTATTTAATGCTACTACTAATGGTTTGTTAAACTTGTATGCTGCCTAACTCTCAATGACTCTGTTAGAGAGGGTGACAGGTAAACCAACAAACATCCTTTTCGAGGTATCTACAAGGGATAGGGGGAAAAATCAAGAGGGTGCAACAATGGTATGTGATAGCCATGGCTGCAGGAAAGGAGGTCTCTTGTTTATTTGGTAGCCAGAAACGTCAGTGACAGCAGCATGTTTCTGGGGTGGCTGACAAAATGGGGTTGAGAGTAGGTGGGGTTTTATACATTCTATAAAATAGTAAAAAAAATGATTTCTGTGTTTTCAGATTTTAGTAATAGCCCATCCTGCTGTGGATGAGTGGTTTATATTTTGAAGTGACAAATAATTATGTAAATGTTTTGGGCTGATTCACATATCAGATTCAATATAATGTAGTGGCTAAAGAGTAGAAACAGCCAGCCAAGTTCTATCCTACCCTCAGCCCTGGAAGCTTAATGGGTGACCTTCAGCCAGTCATTTCCCCTCAAGCCAACCTATACTCACCAAGTGCTTGTTGTGGGCCAGGTAGGAATAGGGAGCACTGTTATGTTATACTTCCTTGAACATCTGTATGAAAGGCAAGATATACTGTAAATCTAATAAATATTAGATATAACTCTCACCAATAACAATGATTATGTGGCAATTCAAAATTAGATCTGACGATGGCGGTTTTCTGACTAAAACTGAGCTACGCAAGAAAGCCTTACTTATACAGTACATATCTAAGCAGTAGAACTTATTACTAAAGATACAGCAATGTTACAGACATTTAACCACTATTGGTTGTAGTGAAATTCTGTCTCTGATATCGCAGAACTTGCTTCTGTTCAGGGCCAGTTGCTTGAGTGTAAGAGGAAGAAAGAGGATGCAGCATCCATGCCCTACCGGTGGATATAATAATAATAATAATAATAATAATAATAATAATAATAATAATAATAATAATAATAATAATAATAATAATAATAATAATAATAATAATAATAATAATAATAATAATAATAATAATAAAAAAGTTGGAAGGGACCTTGGAGGTCATCTAGTTCAACCCCCTGCTCAGGCAGGAAACCCTATGCCATTTCAGACAAATGGCTGTCCGGTCTCTTCTTAAAAACTTCCAGTGTTGGAGCATTCACCATTTCTGGAGGCAGGTTGTTCCACTGGTCAATTGTTCTAACTGTCAGGAAGTTTCTCCTTAGTTCTAGGTTGCTTCTCTCCTTGATTAGTTTCCACCCGTTGCTTCTTGTCCTGCCTTCAGTCACTTTGGAGAATTTTCCAGAGGCACCAGTTTGACCACAAAAGGATCAAATTCCTGGCTGAGGGAAGCCTCTCCTTTGACTCAGCAGGGTTCTTATAAACTGGGTTCATGCATTGTGCAAAACCATGCTTAAGTATGGTTTGTTGAATAAACCATAATGGGCTGAGTTTGCACAATAACCCCCCCAGAGGGCTGCTTGAATCATCTTGACAGGGTGCTTTCCACTAGTTCCTGATTGCAATATTTCATAAATATTATTTAGCTCCTTGGTCCAGTGCTCACAGGAGGCATGATGCTTCGATTAGCTGGATGTGATATAGCTTTTTGACCGTGAATGCAGCGAATTGGAAAGTTGACAAGTTGCTTTGCATGACCATAAACTAGCGTTTTTCAACCTTGGCAACTATAAGACAGATGGACTTTAATGCTGGCTGAGGAATTCGAGGAGTTGAAGTCCACCTATCTTAAAGTTGTCAAGGTTGAGAAACACTGATATAAACTAACAACAGAATTCTCTGGCTGTAGGCAAAAATTTGTACTCGAATGCATTTATTTCTTTAGAAATTAAGGCAAGGAGAAAATCCTTACTAAACACAAATCTTCTGCTTCTGTTATAAAAAACCTTGCAATGAGTTAAATGAAATGGCCTGAAACAATGACTCTGGGAAGTTATGTTGCACTCATAAAAAATCCACATCAGAGTGAGCTTTTCTTCCAAGGTCATAAGCCAAGGCTGAAATTGGGATTTCCAAAATTAGAATACTTAGCATAAAGTGTAAACATCCATTTTTGGCAGTAATACTACTAGTTAGCATTCAATTCAGGCGGCTTCAGATTAGGATAGATGAAAGCAATCGGAAGATGTTCACAGAGAGACACATTTAGAAGTCTTCCGACTATCCAGGTCTGTCATGCATGAGAAAGAGCAGACTTGTTCTCGGTGACTCACAGGGCAGGACTAGAACCAGGTGGTACAAATGACAAATCTGCCTTAAGTGTTGCACTATTATGAGCTTGGGAGGTGGTGGTTATCTTTTGGAGGAGGATTAAAGCAAATGCTGGAGGACAGCAGTCAGCCAGGAAAACTAATTGTACTCTTATCCTGCAGATTCAAAGAAATGGGAGTGCTTAGCCTTGAAACAAAGAGAAGTGGGAGAAGATACGGTGGGCATTCTTCAAATACCTAAAAAGAGACCAAACAGATGGTTAAGACTCAATTTCTATCCCTCTGGAGTACAGAATATATATCTACGGACTCCAATTTCAAGATGGCACTTCCCATTTTAATATTACCAGGAAAAAAAACACCACTTCTTAATGCTTATAACAATTGACAACAAAACCAGGAAAACCGAAAGAAGTAGAGAGGCTAATCCACTCTATCCCTTTTTGCTTGTTGCCCTCCTACATAGCTACTACCTAGGTACTATCTTTTTGCAGTAGTATCCTCTCTTTAGGATTTTATCTGCAAGGTTCTTTTTGTGTAGACGTGGACAGCCTGATTGTGTGGAACTCTTCATGCAAACTGGTGTTCGGGTGTAACTTTCATCAGTGCATAGGCTCGTGCCAACATGTAGATGGGAGGTTAATAGTGTGCTCAGAGCTACTATGGGAACTCTTGCAGGCTGCATAAAGGGGTCAAGAGACAGAAGAGTGAACAGATTTCCTTGAAGCATAATCATGTAGAACCTTAGTTGTTGGTAATAACTCAACCAGATAGGCTTATATAGAGCAACAGCTCTTTAATATTTCACTGTTAGTATCAATGTCTGGCTTGTGGTTTCTTCCAGCCTTCTCTATTTTATGGGCTGTGATAACACTGTGATCCCAAAACCCAATTAGTTACACAGTTGGTTTGATTCAGTCACCTCTAGTGATGAATTTGTTCTTCTTTGCTTTATCTTTTAAAAGCTGGTTATTTGTCTCTACACTGCACCCTCTTCTCTCTCTTTCTCTTTCTCCTTGTCTTTCTCCTTGGCAGTGGTATTAATTATCTATTTATTTTTTTATGGATATCCATTTTAGCCTCTCCTACTTTCTCTCTTGGATGGGACACAGGCCATTTTGGTATTTAGCACAAGGCTACGTTCTATTTTATCTAGGTTGAATTTTTCCCCTCACTAGCTAGAACAACTTAAAACCTAAACAATCTGAAACAATGATAATTGTCTATCATTTTTAATCTTACTTTTTTCATTATAATGTTCAGTTCCCATTAAGTTTCCACTATCTGCAACCAGAGATCCAAAAGGAAGTATCAAGAAACAAAAACCCAACAATTCAGTACTAAATATTGAGGTTTACTATATTCCACCCATTAACTCTCCAGCCGTTCTGCTTGAAACGTTTAGAGGGGAGAATACAGTACATGTAATTGCATAACATATCTCAGAAGGAGCAACAGAAGTTTCAGCTGGGCTGAGTCTCCTCTGTTCTAAGTAAATCTCAGTCAGTGACAATTCTAAATTTAGAAGACCCATTTTGCATCAAGTTTATTTTTGTAATTTGTCTAAATACCAGGTATTTGCATTTTTTTTTAAAAAATACATAATATATCCTATAATTGCTAGTCATGGGAAAGACAAATGAAGATGGTTTATCACAGTGGTGGTGAACCTATGGCACACGTGCCAGAGGCAGCACTTGGAGCCCTATCTGTGGGCACGTGCACCGTTGCCCCAGCCTCACCTCCCCCCCTCACCAGCAGCTCCCCTGGAGGAGAGTTGCCCCTGGGCGTGGCCCATCCAGAGCAGCGCAGCCAAGGACATAGCCGGATAGCAGGGACAAGACTCCGCCCTCACGCCCCATAGCGTGCAGATGATGCTGCGGGGTGTGGGTGCAGGGTGGCTGCCATGGCACTGCAGGGCTGCCTGGGTGATCTGCTGCAGTGGGCCATGGAGGCAGAGTGTGGCCCTGTGGGTAGGCGGGGCAGGGGGTGGGCAGGGGTGGAGCAGGCAGGGTGGGAGGCGGAGCAGGAGCAGGGCAGTTTTTGGGCACTCGCTCTCTAAAAGGTTCGCCATCACTGGTTTATCAGCTTCTCTAACATGCTACAGCCTACACAGTAGAGTAATTGCAAATGTTAGTGGTCCATCTTTCTTCTTTCTAAAATTAGAAAGGCCTTACTTGTACATTTTCAGCATGGGGCACGATGGCTCAGTTGTTAAAGATACTAAGCTTGTCAGCTGGAAAGCTGACAGCCTGGGTTTGAGACCCAAGCACCGCATGACAGGATGAGCTCTTGTTACTTGCCCCAGCTCCTGTCCACCTAGCAGTTCGAAAGCATGGAAATGCAAGTAGATAAATGGGTACCACTTCGATGGGAAGGTAACAGCGCTTCGCATGCCACGGCATATAGTTATGCCGGCCCTATGACCAACAATGTGTCTGTCTAGCTGGCTCCCTCGGCTAAGAAAAAGAGATGAGTGCCATTCCTGACTCCACAGGACAGGGGAAACCTGTACCTTTATACATTTTCAAGCATATCTTTGTGTTCATGAGGACTGGTGATTGTTTTTGAAGAAAAGGAAAGCTTGAAATTTTCAAGAAGTTGAATTTTGCACCTAGTATACTGTGTATTTTTTCTTCTTCTCACAATCCTATTTTAAATAAAGCTCAGAAAGCAGATTAAATGCTTTCTTCGACCTTTATATGCTATTCTTGCCAAAGTGCCAAAGTGTAACCTAAATTTAGCCACTCCAGAAACTCAGCAATGATTCTGTTATTCCAGGGATAATTGGAATTGTTGCATAATCATCCTTATCAACCAAAATGCTCCCATCGTAGTGTAGAATAGAGGAGAGAATGTAGATAGTCCTCAGCTTAAAATCACAGTTGGGGCCACAATTTCCATTGCTAAACAACCTTGAGCCGGTGAGAATCGAACTGATGCAGTCGGCAGAATTAGCCTGCAATACTGTATTCTAACCACCATGGTTTTGGCACCACTATGCCAAAAACCTATTTATGTTAAATAACTGTTTTGGTGTTTTGCTGTTTTTTAATAAATAAATCTGAAGTCCTATTTTTGCTAGCTGAAGTGAGCGATGGGTCTGCTTGTTCAGATCTGGATATAGGGAGTGACTGGGAGAATGATGGGCGCAAACTAAAATGGAAATTACCGACCGTAATTTTTCCAACAGAAAAAGTAATTGATTTCCAAATAGTCTTAGATCTGATTTATACATTGTACTAAGCCATAATATAGTTTGTTTGCTTTTGGCTTAATATGATATGTGATTCCATTCATTCTGTCTTAGTGTCATATGTGAAGCACATCATTGAGCTTTAATGGCTAAAAACTATTATAGAGCTTTGGAATTGGAGATGGAGAAGTGCCCTCAAGCAAAGAAGGAGAATGGCGGAAAAGGGGAGTTAATACTTTCTTTGTTTTATTAGGAATGGATGGAGATCCTGCAGAGAAACCCTCTGGCTTGTAATAAAAAAGATTGAGGCTACTTTATGACCAAATTAATTCTCCCCTCAGCTACCTTTTTCTTGGATAATTGCAGGAATGAGATTTTGTGGGACCGTGTGATCAGATTTTGTGACAGCATACGTGCTTTGGTAAAAGGCTATTGTTGGGTCCTCAGCCTTTTTTTTTAGAGCAAGTCTAGAAAACCTGTGACTTGAAGCCTGCTGAAGCCAGCATAGATGTCTACAAGTAGGCAGATGATATGCAGATAGCACAGATGATATAATTTGTGGCAGTCATTTGTGTAATGATACCATAATATACATGGCATCATCCTGCTTGGATATGAACACATTTGGACCCAAAGATCTGGCTCAAGGAATGGGTTGATTTATCATAAATAGAACTCATAGGGTTAGAGGTTGTGAGGTCTGGATGGGTAAAACAAGTTTTGGCTCAAAGTTTTGCATCAGAAAGCAAGACAGGACCCAATGGATGGAACCCTAACCAAGAAGAGAAGCAACCTAGAACCAATTATTTGTTAGAACAAATAATCAGTGGAACGGCTTGCTTTCAGAAGTTGTAGGTGCCCCATCACTGGAAACTTTCAAGAAGAGACCGGGCAGCCATTTGTCTAAAATGGTATAGGGGTGTCCTGCTCGAGCAGGGGGTTGGAGTAGATGACCTTCAAGGTCCTTTTCAGCTTTGTTATTCTATGTTCTATGTTCAATCTGATAAGACAGAGTGAGTGTGGATTTTAGGGTTATCAGATTTGGAGATTTTCATGTATTAAGCAGGTCAATATAAGGAACCTCCCTATATTTCTAAAGTCATACTATACACCTTTCACAACATTAGAGCTACATAAGTGGTGGAATGTAATGCTATACAGTAGTGGCCAAAATTGTGGAAACCTTTTGGAAAAAGTGTACAGTAGAAATGCCACCTTTGGTTAAGTTTCCACCAATTTTTCTTCTAATTTCTTTATAAGTGTAGCTTTGTTCACTTAATAATACTATTTTACATCGCTTTCTGGGCAACCAGTCAACTCTTTGCACCATTACTTTAATTTTATTACCTTTTACAAGATCACTAAATGAAAGAACACAAAAAAACCCCAACCAACTTGATAGCGATCATATAACACACTGACAAATGTCCTCCTCTCAGCTTCAATACATGACATCAATAACTGAATCCTACTGTGATCTGATTGGCTCATTGCCAAAACAAGATGACATCTGATTGGCTCTCTAAACACTCATGCTCATTGGCTACAATCAGATGAAGGAAAGCTACCTTATATCAACCTAAGCAAGTTATGCTTCCTTTTTCTGGTTAATTACCTATAACTTTTCATAGAATGCAGTACGGATAATTGAACAAACTATGTTGCATTATATTCTTGATTAAATTATCTTTCCATTGATATATAATTTTATGGTACTATTCCAAAAAAATGGTGTAATTAGCCATCAAACCTCAAAAATACACTTTTCCCAAAAGGTTTCCACAATTTTGGCCACTACTGTAAATATGGATTTCCATTTGACAACAAGTGACATCACACACACACACAAACACACACGCACCAGGGAAATGATATCATGATGCAATTTGCCTCTGCTGGGTTGAGTTGCATAATTGGCATCATTTGCCTGATGTCATTGTAGTTTGTACTGGATGCCTTTCAGTATAAATGAACAAGGTGGCTTCTTTCTTTGTTGTCTATGGACCCAGCAGAGCAGAGGACAGAGGTCAAATTTTCCATTGATGAACCAGATTGTGAATGGAAAGCTGCTTTTTCTAGTAAGTCTTTAATGGAGGAAATGAGAATTGCTCTACTGGTGGAGGGAAAAACACAGCTGAGGAAATGCACAGGCAACCAATTGGGCAGGATACATAAAGATAATACAGTACAGCTGGAGGATATTCCACTTCTATGGACACTGTTATCATATTGTGCATTTCCTTCCTTTTCAAAACTGGAGTAAAGATAGCTTAAATGTCTGTTTTAAAATCATGCCTTTCATACGGATCACATGAAATGTTAATACCACTTTACAATGCCTTGGTAAAATCACACTTGGAATACTACATCCAGTTTTGGTCACCACGATGTAAAAAAGATGTTGAGACTATAGAAAGAGTACAGAAAAAAGCAACAAAGATGATTAGGGGACTGGAGGCTAAAACATATAAGGAACGGTTGCTGGAATTAGGTATGTCTAGTTTAATGAAGAGAAGGACGAGGGGGGACATGATAGCAGTGTTCCAATATCTCAGGAGTTGCCATAAAGAAGAGGGAGTCAAGCTATTCTCCAAAGCACCTGAAGGCAGGACAAGAAGCAACGGGTGGAAACTAATCAAGGAGAGAAGCAACCTAGAACTAAGGAGAAACTTCCTGACAGTTTGAACAATTAACCATTCCAGAAGTTGGGAATGCTGCAACACTGGAAGTTTTTAAGAAGACAACCATTTGTCTGAAATGGTGTAGGGTTTCCTGCCTGAGCAGGGGGTTGGACTAGAAGACCTCCAAGGTCCCTTCCAACTGTATTACAACACTTCCACAATAAACACTCAACAACAACAGCTGGACAGCTCCTGATCAGGTTTTCCTTTATGCATTGGCCACTTTAGATAGAGACTTAGCATCCATGGGCTTTTTTTAAGCTGCATTTTTCTTGTTTGTTTATTTATTGATGGGACTTTTATGGTTGCCTATCTCATATGATTAAGCAGCTCACAACAATCCATAAAAAAGTAGTTAAAAACAAAAGTGCCATTTTGTAGCTTTGTGAAGTGGGGGGGAAGTTAATTTCTTTGGTTGGGCCCAGGCCTCCTTGGCCTTTAAAAATCATAAAAATCTGGCCTTTAGAAAGCTTTTCAAAAAATGAGTAGTTCCTCAAATGTTGGGCCGAGAAAAATTAAGTTCACATCAGAAGAGGGTAGGAATGCAAGCCAGGTTGCATATTAGTAATTCACACTGTTGGAGTTCAGCAGCCATATATGTTCTTTAAATGAACATTACATTACATTACATTACATTACATTACATTACATTACATTACATTACATTAATAAATAACCCTCGGACATTTTTTCCACATGCATTTGAAGCTGCTAATGGCATTCACACTTTTCCCAAAATAGAAAGAAGCAAATACTAGGAGTTTACAAGAGAAGAGAGGTTCAGCAAAAAAAGAGAAAATAATGTTAAAGTCAGGTGCAGGGATTGTTCTGGATTCAGTGTGGTTTGTGGCTCTTGTTTGAAAATAAATATGTGATCCCAACTCCAATCAAACATTCTACCAATCTGATTTTGTGAGAATTTTCCTTTCAATGACTGTCTATTGCTGCAAAGAACAACTGCTATAAATAGTAAAGTGAGAAAGAATCTACTTTCTTTTTATGGGTTAGGGTTAGGGTTTTTACAAATAACATTTTCAATATTTAGCAAACAGCATAATGTCTGGGTTCATGTGTTCAATGAAAAGAACCAATGAGTAATAGTTAATTATCATAAACAATATATTAATCGCTCGATGGTCTTCTTCTTACTAACATATGTTCAAAGTTACATATCACATTCCTTTCTCTCTAACTCGTTTTTCTAGCCATTGATAAAAATTATCCCATGTTCTAAAATACACTGAATCTTCTTTCTCTTTTATCTTTAAAGTCAATCTATCCATTTCTGCACACTCTAAAAATTTTCTTAATTAATTCTTCTTCAGTTGGTAAATTTTCATTTTTCCAATATTGGGCAAATACAATTCTTGCTGCAATTAGTACATGTAGAATTAAATATATACAGTCTTTCTCATAATTTGCTCCTAGTTGTTTTTTAGTCATTTTCTCCAACCATAAATGTGTTTTGAGCCAAAATCTACTTTCATAGCCTACTGCAGTGTTTCTCAACCTTGGCAATTTTAAGGCATGTGGACTTCAATTCTGGGAGTTGAAGTCCACATGCCTTAAAATTGTCAAGGTTGAGAAACACTGGCCTACTGGGAAGTCTGAACCCTATTTGAGTTAATTTCTCTACAAATAGTCTTCTTTAAGCTGGTACCTTCTGAGGTACAAGAATGACAAATCCCAGGATTCAGAATGCACTTGTTGGCTGTAAGTCTCTGGAGTTGGAGTCCCAAAACATCTGTAAAGCATCCAGTGGAGGGGAGGAAGATGTTCACATAACAACCTGGCAGACCTATAGAAAAAAAAAACAAGTCTCAGCTTGTATGATGCGGAAGCATAATTAATATTATCAGTCTCGAGTGATCAAGGGAAAGGACAAAAGAGGTAGCCTGAACGTGTCCTGCTCTATTCCTTTTCTGCTCAAGCCTTGTAGTCGTTACTGTGTGCTTTGTAGTCGCTCCCCCAGTTCCAGAGAGAAATTTAATAAGGGAATCAAAGTGCAGACAAGGAAGATACTGTAGGTCTGAATCAGAACCAGACAGGGATCCTGTATGGGGGATTTTCATCCATAGAGAGAAAGTCTTATCTCCTCAAAGACCCAATTAACATGGTTTCTTTTCATTCTGTCCTCCAACTGAGGTACTTTTCTCCCCTCATTTTCAAGGAACCTCAGCATCTCAGCGCCCCACAGGAGGCATCCATTCTGATTATATCATTTTAATGATGCAAGACACATAAAGCAGAAGGTGCCAAGAACCTCCCTCAACAGCTTGACCTTGCTTCCTCATACACACACGCACACACACACAGAGACACACACACAGACACACACACACCACACTATTTAACAAAGAAGTCTGCTGGTACCTTTTTTTTTTTTTTTTTGCTTGTCCTTTTGAATCCTTTTCCATTGTTTTTCTCAGTGCCTCTTTTTGCTTTTGGTCAGGACCTAGCAACGTTAAAGACAAAACTTTGGAACAAAAGCTTCATATAGGAGACCCTGCCGTGTGTATTCTTGTCATATGATAATATGTCTATTATTAAGGTATTACTTTGATAGCCTGAGTGAAAGGAACTCTGTTGCGCTTACAGAAAGTCAGCTTTGTTTTTTCAAACACTGGGAAAATAATGAACACTCCAAATGCTTTCAAAATTCATGAAGTTTTTTAAAAAAAATCTCAGTAGCACCAGAAGGCCTAAAAAGGAAATGTAGTTAGAATGGAAAAATCATCCCTAAAAGAACAATCTTCTCCTATCTATGCGTTTCAAATAGATTTCTTCTTCTCCCTTCAGGCAGTCACGTTATTGGCATGACAGGGAATTCTGGCACCACAGAATTTTTCAGTATAGATGCAGTCATGAATGCGTACACATTCATAGATATGAAGGCTTATTTGTTGTCAGCCTTGTGATGTAATCCAAACAAAAAGCACACCCAGAAGTATTAGGTCTATCTTTATTATAAGAATACATTAAGCGAATCCCCCCCCTCACCTTTACAAAAGGTCCCTTCTGAGACATTTCCCACATCCCCATTCTTTCTTCAGGGTCATTTGCTGCCTTATGTGACCATTGCCTAATCTGTGGCTCTTCCATTTGTTGCCCAAGATCCTTTCCACATACATTATGTTTGTATTATATTGATCATGGTGAGGTTGAGGACAGATCAGTCAGCTCCATGGGAGAGGAGGAGAGAGGAAGAGAGAGAAATAGAATGAAGGTGGGAATGCCATGAAGATTTAAACCTTCAAGACTTTCTGAGATCTGTAACCTGAGAGATACCAACTTGTGGATCTGATATATCTTCACATTCTTACAAAGATTTTCAGAGCGAGATAGGACCAACTTGTGACAAAGCTGTCTCTCCTCTCCTCATCAGAGTTGAGCTTATGCAAGGCACACATTAAATGAATATTATAATTTGGTGGTTCCCAGGTTTAAAATTAGATTTCTGCTGAAGATTAGTTACCTTCCTATGCCTTGTGTAATTATATTTTTTGTTCATATTTTTTCTTTGTCTTTCTAACATGGAACACGCGCTTATATTGTTTACCAGATACCGTGTGAAGCTAAACTGAAGGAGCCCTAGAGAATGTCCTTGGAGCTGCTAATTACCTAAAAGATGTGCTAGTGTTAGCTGGTAACAAGGGACAAAAATGCAAGGTTTTTTTTTCCCCTGACATAACTAAATGTAGTACACGCAACCTCTAATTTATTTTCTCCAATCACATTGAAGGCCAGTGGAAAGCAATATATTCTTTCTACTGGCCTTCCAATATAAGGTGCTGTGGAACACTGCCAAAAATAAAAATGTTCCATCATTTTGAAATTTCATGAGACACAGCAGGCTTGCAGAAAGATCTAAGGACAAAATTCCAAACACTTTTATGGAACTAATAATAATAATAATAATAATAATAATAATAATAATAATAATAATAATAATAATAATAATAATAATAATAATAAAGTTGGAAGGGACCTTGGAGGTCATCTAGTCCAACCCCCTGCTCAGGCAGGAAACCCTATACCATTTTGGACAAATGGCTGTCCAGTCTCTTCTTAAAAACTTCCAGTGTTTGAGCATTTACCACTTCTGGAGGCAGGTTGTTCCACTGATTAATTGTTCTAACTGTCAGGAAATTTCTCCTTAGTTTTAGGTTGCTTCTCTCTTTGGTTAGTTTCCATCCGTTGCTACTTGTCCTGCCTTCAGGTGCTTCGGGGAATAGCTTGACTCCCTCTTCTTTGTGGCAGCCCCTGAGATATTGGAGCACTGCTATCATGTCCCCCCTCGTCCTTCTCTTCATTAAACTAGACATACCCAACTCCAGCAACCGTTCCTGATGTTTTAGCCTCCAGTTCCCTGATCATCTTTGTTGCTCTTCTCTGTACTCATACTTCCACTTCTACACATTGTGCTACACTATAATTTATTTTAGCCACAATTTGTTGAATATGTTATAATGACTGTGTATACTCACTGCACCAAACCATGAACCATGGTGTACAATGGATATGTGTGTGTAAATAATATGAAAAGCTAAGGCCAGATAAATGGTATCATAGTTTGGCAACATCTATGAATTCAAGTTGAAAATCTGTAGTTGTATATCTGGGAATAATTTCCACGAAACTCAGTGATGCTTATTTCTTGGTAGACTTGTATAGGTTTTTAGGGGGGGGGAAGGCTTATGGTAGATATCGATAAGCCAAGTTACTGATAAGATCAGCTTTCATGATTGAAACAGCGAAACATTTTACCAGCAAGACAATTGATTTGCGACATTTCATTAGCTTTCTCAATGGTTGATTTCTCCCTCCTTTGAGATACTAGAAATAGTACTGAACACTGATCGACCCAGGTAAGTACACAAGGCCACCTTCTTAAGCTCTGTTTTATATTATCCATATTTCTAGAGATATGTCGTGTGACAAATCAATTTTCTTTTATGTTAGCCTGTTGGGATGAAAGGGCAAACCAATTCCATTATGACCCTATAAAATGACTTTACTCCTGCCAGATATTTATATTAACGGCATTACTGCAATCTGTCCTTCACTTTCGCTGAACTGCAAGCCCTACTATTCCATCATTGAGCTAAACGTACAGCCAAATGACTGCAGAAAGCGTCAAAGGTTTCATGATCTTGGAAATGTTTTTTATTTTCCATATTTGCGTGCATAAGAGCCTACACACAACTATAAAGAGGGAATCAAACATCTATTCAGCCGTATTACTATACTTGATTTGGTTTAAATTAGAATGCTGTGCAAATCCAACCAATTATGGTTCATTTAAAAAATTCCATAGTAAAATAAGCCATGGTTTAATGGGATATGCGAATAGATCATAGAGAATTGTATTGCTCATGGTTTGACTGATAATTCAGTTGCAACTTAACCTCCTCCCCTTCCCTTTTTTTCAGGATTTAATCAAGCAAATACCCCGTGAAACAATATGTAACCTTTATATTCCTAAGCAGCTTCTGTGCACAAGGCTATCTTGGGTCAAGAGTCCCACTTAACCTTTGAGGATGTATGAGTGTTTCACTCACACACACACACCCCAAAAAATGACCTTTTATTTTTATTTCTTTGAAATTAAATAAAGTTTATAAAAACATTTTCAATTTTATAAAATTTGAAAACCAATTTTAGAAAATTCTGAGAGTTGCACCGAAAGCTTTCAGAGGTCATTGCACACATTTGATGTATACTAAGAATGGAGTCACACAACACACTATTGTGGTTTGACTTTATCATAGATGTTGTGTGTGAATCACATATGCTCATACAGGTAGTTCTCAACTTACAACCACATTTGGGATCAGAATTTCTGTTGCTAATCAAGGCAGTTGTTAAATGAGTCACATGCAAACCTTTTTTGCAATGAATCACACATTCATTAAGCAAATATGACTTCCCCAATAATTTTGCTTGTTGGAAGCCAGCTGGGAAGATTGCAATGTTAAATCAAGTGACCTGGACTATTGCAACCATTGTAAATACATGCCTATTGCCAAATGCCCAAATTTTAATCACATGACTGCAGGAGGGTTGCAATAATCATAAGCGTGAAGTCCAGTTGTAAGTAACTTTTTTAGCACCCTTGTAACCTTGAACGGTTGCTAAACAAATGGTAGTTAAGTCAAGGGCTACCTGTATACTTACGAATCATCCTGCTATCTTAAATCAAGGTCTATCTAAGGTTATTTCTAATAGCAGCCAAACTGATTTAAGCAATATTAATAGTCATTCATTAAGAGTTATACCGACAGAGGGGAAAGAATAGGTCTCAGATACTGCTGAACCAGAAATCCAGCTACAGCATATATTGCCTTCTACACAAAGTATCAGCTGCACCAGCTCTGCATTTTAATTTCATAAGAATGTTTAGAGACTTACTTTTCTGTATGAATTGTACAATCTGCCTCTATCTCAGAAAGCAACAGTGGCAATACCATGGTAGCAATACAATAAGTAACCTTTCCTAATAGAAATAATGATAACATTCATACCTGGTATCCATAATATGAATCAAATCCCAAAGGTCTCACCAAAGAAGCTTTTGGAAAGCTGTAAAAGTGGGACCAAACTTACCTTGCAGGCCAAGTTATTCCAGAAGAGGGTAGCCCTCAAGAAAATGCCATTTTGGAACCCTCTTGATAGACAGGGACCTTCAATGTGGAATTTCTGTTCACTTGGATTAGGTGAACAGGCTAAGTCAGGCTTGTTTGCCCTATAGATACTCAGGCCCTGAGCTACATAGGGCTGCTAGAAAAGAGTCAATATCTTGAATTGCACTTAGAAACATACTGGGAGTTAGTGCACTTCCTACCACAGAAATACCACAGAACAATACAAGCTTATTCAGTGAACATATGGATTGGGACATGGGATAATGCTAGAGAGTGACATCCTGTAATACAGTTTTCTATTTAATTTTGTTTTAATGTCAACGATCTAGAAATATGAAAGGCAGATTAGGCAAGGAGCTTAATGGACATGAAAAGAAGACTCCATGAGTATTACACAAACATATGGTTGGAAAGGACTTTGGAGGTCTTCCAGTCCAACTCCTGCTCAAGGTAGGAATGCTCAGACCATCCCAGGCAAATGGTTGTCCAACCTTTGCTTGAAAACTTCCAGTGATGGAGCACTCACAACTTTGTTACTTAATAATTTTCATGTTCAGGAAATTCTATAAGTTTGGATCTCTCTCTGTGAAGGTTATTCGCATTTGAAACTATTTTTATTTATTTCTTAATTTATGTATTTGTATTTACTGATGTGCAGGCAACTCTAGTCAACTGAATACAACAACATACAACTGAATAGATAATTGAGATAAGGGGGGAGAGAGGGAGGGAGGGAGGGAGAAAGAGAGGAGTGTGTGTGTGAGAGAGAGAGAGGGAGGGAGGGAGAGAGAGAGAAAGGGAGGAAAAGAGAGAGAGAGAGAGAGAGAACAGGCAGGCAGTGGTGTGGTGTGGTTAAGGCATCAGGCCAGAAACTGAGAGACCATGAATTTTAGTTCCACCTTAGGCACAAAGCCAGTGGAGGAACCTTGGCCCAGTCACTTCCTCTAGAAAGGAGGAACTGGCAAACCACTTCTGAAAAACCTTGCCAGAAAAACCTCAGGGACTTGTCCAGAAAGTCGCTGAAAATAGGAAATAATTGAACAGTAGATAAACAGATGATATACTGTAGAGATAGATGGATGGATAGAAATGCTAAGCCTTCCAATGCTGTGAGAAGTAAATCCACATCCTCTTCCCCGCGACAGCTTTTCAAATATTTGAGATCTTGGTCTTTTCTTCTTTAGGCTAAACACACCCAATTTCTTTCACTCTTCTAGCTATGTGGCCTCCAAGCCTCTCACCATCTTGGTAGCTTTTCTTTGTGCACTTTATTGCCAACCTCTGAAATGGGGATCAAACCTTAGCTTCTCCCTCTGTTACATAATCCAAAGTGGTCTCATTATGCAGTTCTCATCTGATGATACACTGGTGAACAGTGTGGTCAGCCATTGGTATTCAAAATTCTTGTGTTAATTATTATGTGATGAATGCTTTGCTAATTATAACATGATTACTTCTGTTTCTGGCATAACTCAGTAGACCGTTAATGTCTCAAGAGGGAGTTCAACAATTCGCCTCTGCTTCTCACACTACTTTCTGCCCCTAAGCATCAGGCAAAATTAAGGTTGCCTACACATTTCCATTTGAAATTATTTGGTTGAAAAGGTTACTACTTGTTTTCAAAATGCATTTGGACTGGGAGTCAGTTAATGTGCTTAATGTGCATCAAAGTATGGCATCAAATCCTTTCTTACTCTTGTTAGGCTCCCATCATCACCAACATGCCCCAAAGCATGAATGTTAATTGTCCACATTATTACAACACACACTCCAGCAGTTTGCTGAACAGAAATCCTCACTGCATTGTGATGGGCCACCTGTCCCTTATTACTGTCAGCTAGAAAGGGACAAGCAGTCTGATTAATGTGATTCAGCCACCATAAAATATGTGGCTTGTGCTGTAAGAGTTTGGTTATTGAGATTCAAATGAGGTAGCAAGTCCCTCCCATTTGGCTTCCGAGCTTCAGAGAGGGAACATCACCATGCACCAGAATACACTAGCTGTTTTCTATAAAGCCCAAATACTTCTCTGAATCCAGCTTTAATTGCTTGATGAAAAGTTTTGGGAGCAACCAGTAAGGATAAGTTTTTCATGGTGGTAGCATTTTTCAATTATTGTTCACTTAGGCACATAATGAACAATAGAATGGAGTATTTCTAACCGGAGCATGAGATGCCCACCAAGTAATTGTAGGGGAAAAAAGTCAAGCAGTCTGTAGAAAGACTTCCAAATGCCTTCCAAAAGGATTGAAATTCATCAGGGTTCAGTCCAAGCTGGGAATAAACAAAATGGAGACTGCTTTAGAAAGAAGGTTGCAGTTTATTGAAGAGGAGAGACAGACAGAAAGATGGCTTTGGGAAAGCTGACCACATGTAGCAGGGAATGGTGGGCTTTTATACCTCCTTTGGGCTTTGTATTTGGAGTTCTTCCTGTTTGAGGCTTTGTATTTCCTGTGTCATGTACTTTGACCTGAGTCTGAGTGTGTCCTTTTGATATTGGTGGGTTAATCCTATTATGTTTCCTGTCCTTAGAATTTGGGTAGGGGTATGTAGATTTTAGGGGTCATTGTCTTCCTAATTTCAACAGCTTCTAGCTTCCTGGCTCCAACCTTCCTGAATGGATTATTACATCTGCATTTCTAAAAGCTAGTTTCTGCTTGGTTTTCTGCTTGGGGTAGAGAAGCTGGTGCTGGTTTCTGTCTTTTTTTAAGATCTTCTCCATTATTCCTTTGGGGAAATATATTCTGCCTTTTTAATATTCTCCAAAATATTTATTTCTCTGGATTCTTCCCACAAGTCCAAAAAGTCTCTTATTTTGGGCAAACAGTTATACAAACACTGTAGGACTCAACTGCTACTATTTATGTTCATTTTTTAAAAATCCAATGTATCACCTGTGAATTTGCACCGGCTTGGATCATCATTGCTTCTGGTCTGATTATTTGATGTAGCTTTTTTTAAGAGAGAGAAAGAGAGAGAGAGTGAGAAGAAGAGATTGGGATTTTTTTTTCACTCTTTTGTCTTTCCTTGGCAACTTCCTTGGTGGGAAGTTAAAATGCCTATTAGACATGAACTTGATGGGGATGAAACTCTAATAAATAATAACTGGAGAAGACAACAAAATACAAAGACCTGCAAATAGTAATAGAATGACTGTGGCAAAAGAAAACAAAGGTAGTACCAATAGCAATAGGTGCCTTGGGTGTAATCCCAAAACACCTGTAGCATCACTTGAACACCATTGGCATTGACATCATCAGTCAGTTGCAAAAGGCAACTTTACTTAGAACAGCTTATATCCTGCAACAATACCTTTAACTCATCAAATATCCATATCTGCCTATTCCAGATCCTTTGGAAAGATTCAGTAGGTGAACAAAAATGCCAAATCCAGTCTAAACACCTGGCTGACTATGCAATAAACCATAATGGAGAAGGAGTCAAAATATTGTAAATCTGGTATTCTCTTTCATTCTGAATTAATATGCATATGGTTGGGCTGCATATTGGCATATTAAGTAGAAAGTAATGGCTTTTTCTTTAAAAGTCCCAAGTAGTTTTGCTTTTTGATTAGCCTTGTTTGTTCACTTTTTGAAAGGCTTAATTGTGTTCTTTGTCTGGAATATCTGCTATATCCTTTGCAAAGAAGGTTTGTATCCCAGGATTGCATAACTCTAGGAATTGTTTTGGCATTAATGCCAATGAGAACGCAGTAACATTTCTGTCTTCTGAACAAATGCCAGTGGAGTTTAGATTTTGGAAAAATGCCCACCAAGCAAAGCTAAGTAACAATGCATTTGGAGGAAGAACAGACGGTCAGGCAGAAAAGAACACAAATCTGCCAAGGCCTTTATGCCAACTAAGTGAATGTTTTTTCCATCCTCGTTAACTATGGCACTGACTCTCCATAAATCCAAAATGCTAGCATAGAGAAGAATTTCTGCCTCACTCAACTCTCCAGGAAAATGAAAGGCAAGTCCAGTTCAAGCAAATCACCAGGAACTAAAATGGAGCTATTGTCATCCTTTAGAGACAAAAGGAGCAGAGGATATGAATATATCGGGTTAGCTCATTCGTAACAATTTTTTTCTTCTTCCAAAGGCCCTCAAAGAGATGGTATTAACTATTATGCTCAAAGCATCACCACACAGTAATGAATTTGAAATATATAAGTAAAAGTTCAGGTTCACTAAGTCAGCTCAATCGGTTGTAAATGTGAATTAAGCATACCATTATTTTCTAAGGCACCATCCTGCTGTTGTAACAAGACTTGTGGAAGGAGATGCTAAGAGTAAGAAAATATTTGTTGTTAAGCTTCATTTATTGCAGTTTGTTTTTCTCTTCCATGTTGCTCAAAGTTTGGGGGCATTTTTCTATCCTGCAAAAGAATGAAATGGAAAAAATCCTGAGAAGAAAGATTGAACTGTGCCACATGACTCTGACAAATAGGAGCCCCTCTGACTGTAAATGCAGATCTCTGTTTTAAAATGCTACATTATAGAATAAGTCCATAAGTCCATATTATTCGCTTTTGTCTTAGTTTCTTCTTCAAAGAATTTTCACATAGGAAAGCATTAATAACTTTTTTGGCCAAGTGGCACATTCAGAAGACTGTCATGTAATTCCAACTATATTCTGGTATATTGTATAAAAGCTATGTAAAACAGTGGAAAGTCAAGTAAATTAAACAATAGAGTGGACCTTGAAATGAATTATCTATATTGATGAAGGTCCTAAAAAGTTCTTGAAGGGATTATACATTTGCACAGGCTTACCCTTTTTTTAGCCACAACAACACTGTATCTGATGTTACACATTCTGCTTTTAAAATATTGAATATTTTACAATATTTGTACTTCTTTATTTATGTACTTTTTATTCAGTTGAATATTCAGTTGAATATAATATACTGCAGAACTTGGAAAATAATTCCCAACTGGTTGAGGATATCAAATCATAACAAAAACTTTAGAAAACCAATAAAAGTACAAATCTACCATAGTCCAATAGGCACAATTGGTGGTGGGATTCAAATATGTGAACAACCGGTTCTCTATGTGGATGCTGCTTCTGGAAGTCCATTCTGGGCCTGGGTAACAAAAAATTAGCTACCGGTTCTGCTGAACTGGTGCGAACTGGTTGAATCCCACCACTGGGCACAATGATGATAACTCAAACCCCATTAGGTAGAGATTCTCCACATAATGGGTGAGTGAGATAGTCCTGGGTACATCCTTATTACAGAATCAGAAAATTGGAAGGTGCCACTTACGTCATTTAACTTCCTACCCAATGCAGGCACCCATAGAAAGCTCCTTTATAAGATATCTATATATCTATACCTATACCTATACCCAGTGGTGGGATTCAAATATGTGAACAACCAGTTCTCTGTATGGATGCTGCTTCCGGAAGTCCATTCTGGGCCTGGGCAACAAAAAATTAGCTACCGGTTCTGCCGAAGTGGTGCAAACCGGCTGAATCCCACCACTGCCTATACCTATACCTATACCTATACCTATACCTATACCTATATATATACATACACACACACACATATACATACTACAGCCTGTAGTAGTATAGTACTGCTGATTTGCTACTAGTAAATCAGAGTCTACTCTCTCTTTGAATAATTGGATCCAGTGCTGAACTGCTCTTATTAAGAGGTTTTTGCACTGATTCTATACAGTCTGCCTTCCTATATCTTAAAATTGTTATTGTCTTAATCATGAACTGTTCTGTGTTAGGCAACAGCTCTTATTTGCTTAATTCATTGCTAAGCCTGCCCAGTCCTCAAGGGACTCTGGTCAGCTTATAAGAGAATTAAAAACTTCAAACAAAAAAAGCTACAGAATGAAGATGTCTTCTGGTCAGGCACTTGAATAGTGCTATTTAATCTAAACTCAGTCTTCTTTCTCAAAGCTAAACAACCCCAATTCATTCACTGTCTCTTGATAGAATTTAGTTTCAAAATCTCCTGAATAATTTGGGCTGTTCCAGGTTTTGTTTTGTTTTTTTGGGATCTTTGTCAAAAGCTCTATCCATTCTGAGCAAGCAGGTGAATAGACTATTTATGTCTTGCAGTAAATGTGTATATGACTCTCTAACAAGTACTGACCAACAGGGCTGGTGATAGAACATCTGTCAGGTACAGTGGTAACAGCAGTGTGACTACCTTAGGGAGTCCAGCTATTTTCAAAGGCGCCTGAAGGCAGGACAAGAAGCAACGGGTGGAAACTAAGCAAGGAGAGAAGCAACCTAGAACTAAGGAGAAACCTCCTGACAGTTAGAACAATTAACCAGTGGAACAACCTGCCTCCAGAAGCGGTGAATGCTCCAACACTGGAAGTTTTTAAGAAGAGACTGGACAGCCATTTGTCCGAAATGGTATAGGGTTTCCTGCCTGAGCAGGGGGTTGNCTGGAATATCTGCTATATCCTTTGCAAAGAAGGTTTGTATCCCAGGATTGCATAACTCTAGGAATTGTTTTGGCATTAATGCCAATGAGAACGCAGTAACATTTCTGTCTTCTGAACAAATGCCAGTGGAGTTTAGATTTTGGAAAAATGCCCACCAAGCAAAGCTAAGTAACAATGCATTTGGAGGAAGAACAGACGGCCAGGCAGAAAAGAACACAAATCTGCCAAAGCCTTTATGCCAACTAAGTGAATGTTTTTTCCATCCTCGTTAACTATGGCACTGACTCTCCATAAATCCAAAATGCTAGCATAGAGAAGAATTTCTGCCTCACTCAACTCTCCAGGAAAATGAAAGGCAAGTCCAGTTCAAGCAAATCACCAGGAACTAAAATGGAGCGATTGTCATCCTTTTAGAGACAAAAGAAGCAGAGGATATGAATATATCGGGTTAGCTCATTCGTAACAATTTTTTATTCTTCTGAAGGCCCTCAAAGAGATGGTATTAACTATTATGCTCAAAGCATCACCACACAATAATGAATTTGAGATATATAAGTAAAAGTTCAGGTTCACTAAATCAGCTCAATCGGTTGTAAATGTGAATTAAGCATACCATTATTTTCTAAGGCACCATCCTGCTGTTGTGACAAGACTTGTGGAAGGAGAAGCTAAGAGTAAGAAAATATTTGTTGTTAAGCTTCATTTATTGCAGTTTGTTTTTCTCTTCCATCTTGCTCAAAGTTTGGGGGCATTTTTCTATCCTGCAAAAGAATGAAATGAAAAAAATCCTGAGAAGAAAGATTGAACTGTGCCACATGACTCTGACAAATAGGAGCCCCGCTGACTGTAAATGCAGATCTCTGTTTTAAAATGCTACATTATAGAATAAGTCCATAAGTCCATATTATTCGCTTTTGTCTTAGTTTCTTCTTCAAAGAATTTTCACATAGGAAAGCATTAATAACTTTTTTGGCCAAGTAGTACATTCAGAAGACTGTCATGTAATTCCAACTATATTCTGGTATATTGTATAAAAGCTATGTAAAACAGTGGAAAGTCACGTAAATTAAACAATAGAGTGGACCTTGAAATGAATTGTCTATATTGATGAAGGTCCTAAAAAGTTCTTGAAGGGATTATACATTTGCACAGGCTTACCCTTTTTTTTAGCCACAACAACACTGTATCTGATGTTACACATTCTGCTTTTAAAATATTGAATATTTTACAATATTTGTACTTCTTTATTTATGTACTTTTTATTCAGTTGAATATTCAGTTGAATATAATATACTGCAGAACTTGAAAAATAATTCCCAACTGGTTGAGGATATCAAGTCATAACAAAAACTTTAGAAAACCAATAAAAGTACAAATCTACCATAGTCCAATAGGCACAATCAGTGGTGGGA
Organism: Protobothrops mucrosquamatus; assembly: GCF_001527695.2. Lineage (NCBI taxonomy): Eukaryota > Metazoa > Chordata > Lepidosauria > Squamata > Viperidae > Protobothrops > Protobothrops mucrosquamatus. The sequence continues at coordinate 28,526 of NW_015388194.1, read as the reverse complement.
TTCAAATATGTGAACAACCGGTTCTCTATGTGTATGCTGCTTCTGGAAGTCCATTCTGGGCCTGGGTAACAAAAAATTAGCTACTGGTTCTGCTGAACTGGTGCAAACTGGTTGAATCCCACCACTGGGCACAATGATGATAACTCAAACCCCATTAGGTAGAGATTCTCCACATAATGGGTGAGTGAGATAGTCCTGGGTACATCCTTATTACAGAATTAGAAAATTGGAAAGTGCCATTTACGTCATCTAACTTCCTACCCAATGCAGGCACCCATAGAAAGCTCCTTTATAAGATATCTATATATCTATACCTGTTTTTCAAAATTTGGATTGTTAACAAAGAATTAAGGGAGTACTGGGATAGCTATTTCTAACCTTATTTGGTTTTCATCAGCCAGACATACCCTTCTGAGATTCGAACCTGGGCTGTCTGCATGCTAAGCAGAAGTATTACCCCTAGGCCACAGGCTCTTTCTCACTTTGTTAGCTACAAGAGACAGGGGAAGAGGATGAGTGCTTTTTGAACACCCTGTCAGCCCAAATATGGGAGAGAGAGAAGTCTTTTGCCTGCATCAGCTCAATCCAGAGCCATCCACAGGCAGCAGTCGCTTAACTGCGACATCATATGTGTTTTTCATATGATGAAAATAAGGTTAGAAATAGCTATCCCAGTACTCCCTTAATTCTTTGTTAGCAATCCAAATTTTGAAAAACACATATGATGTCGCAGTTAAGCGACTGCTGCCTGTGGATGGCTCTGGATTGAGCTGATGCAGGCAAAAGACTTCTCTCTCTCCCATATTTGGGCTGACAGGGTGTTCAAAAAGCACTCATATCTATACCTATACCTATACCCAGGGGTGGGATTCAAATAAGTGAACAACCAGTTCTCTGTATGGATGCTGCTTCCGGAAGTCCATTCTGGGCCTGGGCAACAAAAAATTAGCTACCGGTTCTGCCGAAGTGGTGCAAACCGGCTGAATCCCACCACTGCCTATACCTATACCTATATATATACATATACACATACACACACACACACACACACAAACATACATACATACTACAGCCTGTAGTAGTATAGTACTGCTGATTTGCTACTAGTAAATCAGAGTCTACTCTCTCTTTGAATAATTGGATCCAGTGCTGAACTGCTCTTATTAAGAGGTTTTTGCACTGATTCTATACAGTCTGCCTTCCTATATCTTTAAATTGTTATGGTCTTAATCATGAACTGTTCTGTGTTAGGCAACAGCTCTTATTTGTTTAATTCATTGCTAAGCCTGCCCAGTCCTCAAGGGACTCTGGTCAGCTTACAAGAGAATTAAAAACTTCAAACAAAAAAAGCTACAGAATGAAGATGTCTTCTGGTCAGGCACTTGAATAGTGCTATTTAATCTAAACTCAGTCTTCTTTCTCAAAGCTAAACAACGCCAATTCATTCACTGTCTCTTGATAGAATTTAGTTTCAAAATCTCCTGAATAATTTGGGCTGTTCCAGGTTTTGTTTTGTTTTTTTGGGATCTTTGTCAAAAGTTCTATCCATTCTGAGCAAGCAGGTGAATAGACTATTTATGTCTTGCAGTAAATGTGTATATGACTCTCTAACAAGTACTGACCAACAGGGCTGGTGATAGAACATCTGTCAGGTACAGTGGTAACAGCAGTGTGACTACCTCAGGGGCTGCCACAAAGAAGAGGGAGTCCAGCTATTTTCAAAGGCGCCTGGAGGCAGGACAAGAAGCAACGGGTGGAAACTAAGCAAGGAGAGAAGCAACCTAGAACTAAGGAGAAACTTCCTGACAGTTAGAACAATTAACCAGTGGAACAACCTGCCTCCAGAAGGGGTGAATGCTCCAACACTGGAAGTTTTTAAGAAGAGACTGGACAGCCATTTGTCCGAAATGGTATAAGGTTTCCTGCCTGAGCAGGGGGTTGGACTAGATTACCTCCAAGGTCCCTTCCAACTCTACTACTACTATTATTATTATTATTATTATTATTATTATTATTATTATTATTATTATTATTATTATTATTATGGGTCATCGCACAGTCAGCCAGGTGTTCAGACTGGATTTGGCATTTTGTCTACCTATCAAGTCCTTCCTAAGGACCTGGGATAGGCAGATGTGGATGTTTGATGGTATCACAGATATCGTCGCAGGATGGAAGCAGTTCCTAGTAAGGCCGCCTTTTGCAATTGACTAATGGCAAATTTGTCAGTGCCAATGGTGTTCAAGTGGTGCTCCAGTTGTTTTGGGATTGCACCCAAGGCACCTATTACTATTGGTACTATCCTTGCTTGCTTTTGCCACAGTCTTTCTATTTCTATTTGTAGGTCTTTGTATTTTGTGATCTTCTCCAGTTCTTTCTCGTCTATTCTGCTGTCTCCAGGCACTGCCACGTCCACTATCCAGACTTTTTTGTCTTTCTTATAGACAATTGTTAAGTCTGGGGTGTTATGTTGCAAGTGCTTGTCTGTTTGAATTCTGAAGTCCCAGAGCAGTTTAATTTTATCATTTTCTATGACTTTCTCTATTTTATGATCCCACCAGTTCTTGCTTACAGGCAAATGATATTTCTTGCAGATCTTCCAATGCACCATTGTTGCTACTTTGTCATGCCGCTGCTTGTAGTCAGTCTGTGCGATCTTCTTGCAGCAGCTTACC